>NC_056735.1:1239889760-1240114760 GCF_019279795.1 Protopterus annectens | reverse complement strand
AAACAAGACTGTCCTTATCAAACTCTCAATTTGCTACAACCACATTGCCAGGTTTGCCACTGAGTTGTTTTTTAGGACACATCATTGCATCACTCTAAATCAGCTTGGGTGGCTTGAACTACCCAGCCTAATCCAGTATAACCAACTGATTATGGCCTATAAAATCCTCTATAATCTGGACAATACTCCTGCACTTAAAAATATTATCACCCCCTATAACAATCCTAGACCGCTTTGATCCTCTAACAAACTACTAATTCAGACTAGCAAAATTAATAACACAGCCGGTGACTCTCTCTTTGCAAACTGTGTAAGTAGATCCTCGAACTCTCTTCCAGCTGATATTACCTTACTTTCCACCTTAGGTCAATTTAAAACTAGACTCAAACAACATTTGTCACTTAACTGGCTATGTCAATGTATCAAGCCTGGCTAACTCTCTCTAGAATGTGTGAAAATCTGTTAACCAGTTTACTGTGTAATTTAATTTAATCCTGACTTGCGCTCATGATTAACTCTAACCTGTGGAACTTGTTTAAGTTGCTTACTTATGTAATCTCTGTATTGTCTGTTTGTAATATGTAATGCTGGTAATTATGTAATGCTGTATCTGCTTACCCTTGGAGCTTTTCTCCCCGGGCCTCTGCTGAAAATGGACATGCATCCAGTCGGGCTATCCCAGTCAACAAATGTAAAATAAAATAAAAATAAAAAGCGCTAACAGCCATATGCTTGCTGCAACCAACTGTCCTTTGCAGTAATAATGTCATCATCTGAAAATATTGAAATAACTAGGATAAAAATGTTATTCATTTCACCACTTTCTGTTTCATGAGATTCTTAAGCATGCTCTAATTATTGCTTATATCTGCTGTAAATATCCAGCCTCTTATTAAGATGTAGGGCATGCTATGTCACAGCACCTCATGTAACATTACTATGTTCCACATAATACCTCTTGAATGCAAAATCCATTTTATTATAAGAAACTTAGCTTACTGTGTCTTCTAAATCTGAGCAAACTTCAGTGCAGTACTCTTAAAATGTACCTATACATTACCTGCAATTTCTAGGGACGGCAGACACGGAAAGTTTCAGCACTATAACCCACTACATTGATGAACCAAGATACACGTAGAACGTGAACTCTGGAAATATAATCCGGGCACTCTGGAAATGTACTGTATGTGGAAGATGATGTGCAGGGCAGTACATATCTCATATGGTTAGAAAGCTACATTTTGAAATAAGCCTTGCATTAAGATAAAAGAAAGAAAAGTATTGTGATTACAGGCTTTTTATTGCTAATCATTTTCTAAGGCTCAGCACCTGGAAGTCTGACAATCAGGGTTATACATACTGCCAAATTAAAGGACAGTATTTGATTGCAGATGCCATTATGTAACAGATTCATACTTCTCAAAATCCAAGCATTAAAAACCATAGCACTGTCTGTTAAAAACCATAGCAGAGGATCAGAAAGAGGGGCATGTTCTTAGTCTTATAGAAGGTCTTTATATACTACACCCTGTTTAATTAGTGACAGTGACCCTTAGTATAGTCTTAGTTTATACATTTAATAAAGAATGGACCCATAAACTGGTCTGACTTAATGAGGAACATAAAAATCTAAGACCAAAACTAAATCTGAAGGCCAAAATCATAGCACTATGCCTAAATCATAGCAGTCAAGAGGTGTAGTACAGCTGTGTTAAATCTTACTATAACAGTAGATATCCTTTTCTTCATTGTTGCAGTATTCTTAACATGTGGGATTCCCTGCCAAGGGTGACCTGACGTCCAGCCAGTATACAAAAGCCTTTTATTACCATAAGGTGTGACATACTTAGCACACAGGAATTTCAGGAACATAAGCCATAAATGCGGTGTGCTGCCATACCATCCTCAGAACTGAATTCCCAAGTAGGAGTGCCAGTCCAAGGAAAAGCAGGAGGTATAAAGTATATCCAGAAGAGAGAAAAGAACCAAGGTTTGGGAGGAAAAGACTGAATACTGCAACAGTGAAGAGAAGGGCATCTACCATTATTGTAAGATTTTACACAACTGTACTATGTCCTTCTATTCAACTGTTGCAGTATTCTTAACATGTCGGAGAGTGCCAAAGCTCAAGAGGAAACATGGGAGGAGGAAGGCCCAGTAGAGCTCTCTATGAAGCCATGAAAAATAGCCCTAGCAAAACCCCATTCTAACTCTGAAGATTCTATCCAACTTGTAATGTTTGGTGAAAGTATGCACAAAGTCCACATAGCTGCCTCAAGAATGGAGATAGTATCCAAACCTTTGAAGAAACCACCAGAAGAAGTGACAGTCCTAGTAGAATGAGCCTTAACTGAACAAGGAAGGCTCTTACCATAAAAACATATAGCCTTAGAAATCCAAGAAGAAAAAGCCTGCTTGGAAACAGCTAATCTCAAATACCCAGAATGAAAAGAAACAAAAAGCTGATCAGATTTCCTGATAGCCTTAGTCTTACCCAAATCAAGTCTGAGTTAACTATGTGCATCCAGGTGTGTATCACCTTCTCACTAGCTGATTGCAGAGAAGGGAAAAAATTGAGCAAATGAATAGATTGATTAAGGGGCAACTCTTTCACCACCTTGGGCATACAGGCAGGATTAGTATGCAAAGATACCCTGTCCTTATGAAAAATCAAAAATGGAGGACAAGCCATAAAGGCTTGAAGCTCACACACCCATCTGTCTGAGGTAAGGGCTAACAAAAGCACAGTCTTCCAAGAACAGTGTTGCAAGGAAGCTAAAGCCACAGACTCAAAAGGAGCCAGATACACTTTTTCTGGGACAAAATTAAGATACCAGAGAGGTGGGACAGGCTTCCTTGGAGGGCTGATATGAAGGATGCCTTTAAGAAATCATTTTGCCTCAAACCTAGAAGCTAAAGGAGGAGATAAAGGCAGACAGGTGCAAACAGCTGAGAGATGGGCCTTAACAGAGGAATAAGCCAACCCAGCATTGAGCAATTCACACAAATAAGAAAGAACCGTAGGAGCATCCACTGAGAGTGGATCCAGGTTAAGAGAAATAAACCACACAGAAAATATCTTCCATTTGGACAAGTAGGATTTCCTTGTGCTGGGTTTTCAGGCCTCCTGTAGTAACCTAATCATGTCCTCAGAAGAAAGGTGTCTGAGGAATCAAAATCTTATCACCCACAGAGTCAGACGAAGAGTGGACTGGAGGGGATGGATAAGAGATCCTTTGTCTTGTGTGAGTAGGTCCACCTGTGAGGTAACTTGTTATGATTGCCCTTGGCTAAATGCAGAAGAAGAAGAGGGAACAAATGCTGTCTTTGCCAAAAAGGAGTCATCAACAAGATTTTGGGGCTGTCCTGCTGAATCTTGAACAGGACTTTTGGAATGAAAGGAAGGGGGGAATGAATAAAGAAGCATTTCCTTCTATACTACAGGACCTGGGACTCTGGCACAAAACTGAAGAAGTTGTTTGTTTAGAGGGGAGGTAAAGAGATCTACTTGAGAAGTACCCCACTTATAGACTATCTCCATAAACACATCCCTGAGCAGCATCCATTCATGGGATTGAGTCAAGAACCTGCTCTAAGTTTCTGCCACAAAGTTTTGACCTGAAGGGCTATAAACAGCCTTGATACTGAATTGCAAGCTCCCATACCTTGAGAGCTAGTCTGCAAAGAAAGTAAGACTTCACCCCCCTACTCTTTACATACCACAGGACTGTAGTGTTGTCTGTAAACACTTTTAGAGGCCCTCAAGAAAGAAGAGGATGAAAGGCCTGAACAGCCAGCAGGAGCACTCATCTCTTTGATGTTGATTTGCTCCTTCTGCTAAAGTGGAGACCAAACCCACTGCACTTTCATTGCTCCAAAGGCTGTTCCCCATTCTACCTCTGAAGCATCCGTGAACAGTTCTTTAGATGGAAGAGGGGTTGGAAGGGAAGTCCTGGGTTTAGAGACAACTGCTGAATTCACCAGTGAAGTTCCTTCTTTAGACAACGAATAACAGGAACCACAAATTCTAGGGGATGTGCATGTTGAAACCAGAAATGACTGAAATTTCTTCATGTGGAGTTTTGCTAAAGACAGCATCAGAATGGTGGGAGTCATAAATCTCAGAACTTTCAACAAATTTCTGGCCGTGACAGAAGTCAGAGGAAGAAGGCTTTGGAGAAGGCAGGGATACCAGCACAGGCCCCATCTGAAACTTGCACCCCCAGAAAAACTTGATCTTGAGAAGGAATCAGGTAGGACTTTTTGAAGTTTATTGTGAATCCCAGGCTTTGCAAAGGGAGAATGATATACTGAAGGTGTTGCAATAGAATCTCTGGAGAGGATGCTTGAATTAGGAGATCGTCCAAGTAAGAGAATAGTTGGATTCCTTGAAGCCTGCAAAAAGCAATCACACCAACTAAGCATTTTGTGAAAACCCTTAGGGAAGTAGAGGGGCCAAAGGGAGAAGCACAGAACTGAACATGTCAGGAAGCAATAAAGAAACGTAAAAACTTCCTGAAAAGGGGAGGAATAGGAAAGTGAAGGTAAGCATCCTTGATATCCAGAGAAACCATGAAAGCCTGATAAAAGAGTAAAGGGAATAGGGTTTGTAGATATAACATGTGAATGGTAGGAATTTTCAGAAAGGTGTTTAGGTGGGAGAGATCCAGACTGGGTGTCCATGTTCCCTCCTTTCTGGGTACCAGAAACATTCCTTTGGTCCTGTGGAACCTCTTGAATAGTTCTCTGATTCAAAAGTTCTTGAAGCACCTCTGAGAAGAAGTGTAACTGCTCTTGACATGGCTGTGGAATGCTCATGAAGGGTGGAGAAGGTGATTCTCAAACCATGAAATACTCTTGTTGAATGCTTAACCAATCAGGAAGAGACAGAGAAAGACAAAAGGACAGGAGAATGAGGCTGGGAAGAGAGTGGTAGTCAGATACTACTGGGCTTGTTAGGAAAGAGCTGCTTTTGAGAAGGAGTAGTCTGAGAAGTCTTTGTTGGAGGAACCCTCCTACCATCTTTTTTATCATTAGGAGGACGATCATCTTGCCTCCAAACAAAGCCGATTTTTAAGGATAGTTCATTTCAAACTTGGGAACATGTGAAACAAAAATGTGTTTCAAATCCTGCAACTCCTTACCTTTCTCCCGTAGTGATTTAAAATCAGCAACTGCAGTACCAAATAAAGCATTGTTACCCAAAGGACCATCCAATAAGTTAGTTTTTATGCCATCAGGCAAAGGTTGACGCCTTAACCAGGAATATCTTCTCAAGTCAGACCCTGAAACAGCAGCCCTAGAGGAAGCTTCCACTGCATCATAGCTGCATTTAGAATTGCGAGCTACCTGAGATGAAGCACCTAACAAATTCAAGGCGGACATTTTCCCTTCTGGGTCAAGGAGCTCAGAAATAACTTGACAAGACTGGGAAAGGACAGACAAAGCATACCTGGTCATATGAGTTTGGTAATTAAGAACTCAAAAGGCTAGAGTGGCAGAAGTATAGACCTTCTTAGCCAGTCTTTCCACAGTCTTGCTGTCCTTATCTGGGAGAAGTTTTGTGGAAGGGAATAATTTGGAAGGCTTATCCAAAGCCACAAAAACTACTGAAGGGTCTGCAGATGGGCACTTGTATAAAAATTTACAATCATCAGGCACCTTATAGAAGGGGTCAGGTTTCTTTGGAGCAGGGGGCTGTGAATCTGGAGCCTGAGATGCTGAAGAGAAAGCATCCAACAAAGCAGGCAAAACAGAAGGAAGAGCAGATAGATAGGAGACTTCATATGAAGGAGTTCATAATATCTTTTTTGTACATCTGACTCCTGGGAACTATCCTACTTGAAAACATCCCTCTCCTCAAAAGGAGATTATGGACTAATGGTTTCCTCCTCCACAGAAGCATAGTCAGGGTAAGGAATCTGTGTAGAATAAGTCAGAGAGTCCTCATCTGAGGAATCCTCTTCATCTGAAGAGTCCTGGTCTCTAGCTCTCTTCTGAGGGAAAGATGTGATAGGAGGCATTGGGACTGAGACCTCAAAGGAGGCTTCAGAGCTATAAGACCATTAAATAAGCCCTGCATAAACTTCTGCCATTCTCTTTTCATGTCTTTAGGGGTAGAAACATGCTTTGTTATCTGTTTCTTTTTAAAATGGACATCCACCCTATGGAAAGTACAGTTTGGTACACTTACTATAAATGTAGATGTTAGAGTTTATTCACTGTTGCAGTCACCATATTTGGGTTATCTGCCTGCAGGTAGCCCTCAGCCAGCCTGAATACCAGAGTTTTGGGATTTCTGCATTGGATGCTGTTGCTTCTTCCATGACGTAAGGTTGTCAGGGGTATAAAACATGCAGCCGATGCCATTACATCAGTTTTTCTTGCCCCAGATGTCAGGTGCCCCCACAATAGGAAGCAATTACATTGTGTGGAACACCCCCAGCAAAAAGCAAATACACACAGCATAAGATATACCAAACCAAAAAGGATAGGTGAAAGCAAAGACAATCAGGTGGTTGGAGGCAGGGTAACCAGGACTGCAACAGTGAATACACTCGAACATCTACATTTATGGTAAGTGTATACAACTGAACTATGTTTTTGTGTTTCACTGTTGCAGTCATCACAATTGGGTAGATTCCCAAAGATAAGGAAGGGTTGAGGCAGATTAAGAAGCACTAGGGCTGGCAATCAGGCCCTGTAAGACTGCTGTGACAAATCCAGCTCTGGATTTAGAAACTATAGGCAAGTGGTAATGCTTGGTGAATGTATGTACAGAGCTCCAGATTGCAGCTTTTAGGATGTCCCTGGTAGGGACTCCTCTGAGAAACGCAGTAGAGGTAGATGCAGCCCTGGTGGAATGTGTTCTTATCCCCTGTGGGGTAGGTTTTCCATGGTGCTTGTAGCAGAAATGGATGCAGTGTGCTATCCATTTGGAAATGGTTTGCTTAGAAATAGCCTTCCCCTCTGCCCCTGTAGCAAAGCTGACTAGCAGCTGGTCAGATTTTCTGAGAGGCTTAGTCCTACCCAAACAGAATCTAAGCTGTCTGTGCACGTCCAGAGAATGCAGTATCCTTTCCCCTTTATTCTGAGGATTAGGGAAAAAAGTAGGCAAATGAATGGACTGGTTTAAAGCCACACTAGACACCACCTTGGGCATAAAAGATGGGTTAGTCCTGAGGGAAATCCTGTCCATGTGGAGGATAATGAAGGGTTCCACTCCCATAAGGGCATGCAGTTCAGACACTCATCTTGCTGAAGTGATGGCTAGAAGTAAAGCTGTTTTCCAGGAGAAGAATTTCAACTCTGCTGTAGCAGTCGGTTCAAAGGGGGGAAGAGTGTGTTTTTCCAATACAAAATTAAGGTCCCAGGCTGCAGTGGGAGCTCTCCTGGGGGGTCTTAAATTTTTGGCCCCTCTAAGGAACTGTTTTACCAGAGGATGAGAGAAGAGGGGTGGCTCGGTATTATAATGAGCTGAGATGGCTGAGGCATGAATCTTAATTGAAGAGAAGGATAGGCCCTTGTGGAGCATTTTTGTTAAGTAATCTAGTATATGATGTAAGCTGGGCACTGTTGTGCCCCTCCACTGAGACTGGCTCCAGGAACTGTATCTTATCCATTTCTCTGAATAGGATTTTCTAGTACTAGGCCTCCTTGCCTCAAGAATGACATCCAGCACCTGTTTACTGAGGGTTGCTAGAGGTGAGCTTAATGGATTAGCCAGACTGCCAGGTTCAGGGTTTGAACTGAGGGTGCAGAATCCGGCCTGTCTGCTGGGACAGCAGGGAAGGTGTCTGAAGCAGGTGCCATGGTTGTAGCACTGTCAGACTGCGCAAAAGAGGGTACCAGTGCTGGCATGGCCAGTCTGGTGCAATCAGGATTGTCCTGTTTGATCTTTAGTAGGACCTTCAAGAGGAGAAGCAGATGGGGAAAGGCACAGACTGAGAAGCTTTCCCAGGTAAAGGACAGGGCATCCACTTTCCAAGCTTGACTGTGGGGAGTTCTGGTGCAGTATTTGTTCAATTGATAGTCCTGAGGGGAGGCAAACAGGTCCACCTCTGGAGTCCCCCATCTGTTCCTCAAAAACCTAAATATTTTGGGTTCTAGTTTCCATTCATGTGGGTCCATGAGATTTCTGCTTAAGTTGTCTGCCAGTGAATTTAGTTTGCCTGGCAGGAATTGAGCTTGTAGGTGCACTTGGTTGCTCAAGGCTCTGTTCCACAGAGCCATGGCTAGTCTGCAGAGTGAGTAGGAATGGGATCCCCCCTGCTTGTTTATGTACCACATAACTGTGGTGCTGTCTGTCTTTACCAATAGTTGTCCTGGAAGAATGAGTTCTTTGAAGGCTGTCATAGCATTCTGTACAGCTAACATTTTTTTTATTGCTATGCAGGTGCATCTGATTGGGTTCCATTTGCCGTGAATGCACTTCCCTGCCTTGTCAGCCCCTCATGCATAGTCTGATGCGTCTGTTGTTAGGTTTTGGGTGGCAGGGGGTAGAGTGAAAGGGAGTCCCTTGTTGTGGTTGCAGGTCTCTGCCCACCACAGGAACTCTGCCTTTAGACAAGGGATGATAGAAATTATTGTTCCCAGGTCCTGAGTATGTTGACACCATAGACTTTTTAGATACCATTGAAGTTTCCTCATATGCAGTCTTGCATATGGAATTAACAGAATGCAAGAGGCCATGAACCTCAGAGCTTGCAGTATTTTCTTTGCAGATAGCTGGGTTTTTGTGCCCAGTAGGTTGAAGTAAGTTGTCAAATACATTTGTTTCTCTGGAGTGAGGAATGCCATCTGGGAAGTTGTGTTCAAACATGCTCCCAGGAATACAATCTGTTGGCAGGGTACTAAATGTGATTTCTTCTTGTTGATGGTGTACCCCAGTGAAGTCAGAAGTCTCTTTACAAATGTCAGGTGCTGCAATAGCAATTCCTGACTTTCCACCTGAATCAGGCAATTGTCCAAATATGGGTAAATCCAAATATTCCTCTGCCTGTAAAATGCAATGGCTGGAGCTAGGCACTTTGTGAATACCCTGAGCACAGTAGATAAGACAAAGGGAAGTGCAGAGAACTGATAGTGCATGGAGCCTGCCCTAAAGCTACAAGTATTTCCTGCAAGATTCCATGATTGGAATGTGCAGGTAAGCTTCTTTTAAGCCTAGGGTTGCCAGCCAGGCATCCTTGGCTAGCATAGGAAGCAGCTGTTGGAGAGTTAGCATTTTGAATTTTGGAACCACCAGAAAGGTTTTGAGAATAGACAGATCCAGGACAGGATGCCAGGAGTTTTCTTTTCTGGTAACCAGGAACAGTCTTGAATAAAAGCCTTGTCCCCTTTGTTCTGCTGGGATAGGTTGAATAGCCTTGATGCTGAGGAGAGAGAGTACTTGTTTTAGGGCCCCCTCCCACTGGTATGAGGGGAGGTCTGGCTATCCACTTAGGGTTGGGAGTGAGTGTAAGTGGAATCTGTATCCTAGGGAAACTACATTTAAAACCCATTTGTCTTAGGCAATGTATTCCCAGTTTTTTGCATGCAGGTCGAGCTTTCCTCCTAAAGGTGCAAATAGTTGGGCAAGGCTTGCAGGAGTTAAGGATAAGGCATTGTGCAATTTTACCGTGGGGGGGGGGTGGCTTACTACTCCATGCTTTGGACATGGGAGCATCCCACTGCTTAGATGTGTGCATAACCTGAGACTGAAGTCTTGGTGGTCTGCGGCCCCTGGGTTTGGACTGAGAAGGCCTGGAAGGGACTGGAAAGGACCAGTTCTTTGAAGGCCAATGCCTACTGAATCTAGGTGGTTGCACTTGTAAGAAATCTTTAACAGTTTGCATAGATTTAGCTTTTTCCTCCATTCTTTTGAGGACTACTACTGCTTTATTGCCAAAAAGGCACTCTTGGTTTAAGGGTACATCCAGTAATTTTTCTTTTACATGATCTGTCAAGTTTTGTTCCTTAAGCCAAACATGCCTTCTAAGTACAGACTCAGTGACAGCAGCCCTGCAAGATGCTTCTAAAGCATCAAAACCACACTGCAAAATATGTTTACCAACTTGGTCAGCAGAATGCATTAACTCTTGTAAATCTTTGTATTCTGCACAGTCAGGAATCAACATCATTTTCTGTTGAATTAGCCCCATAATATGCTGCTGATACTTTAAGATATGAAAAGTACAGTTGTGTACACTTACCATAAATGTAGATGTTCAAGTGTATTCACTGCTGCAGTCACTACATTTGGGTAATCTGCTGGCAGGTTGCCCTCAGTCGGCCTAATTAAGAAAGTATTGGGTCCTGCATTGGTTGCTGTCCTTTCTTTCATGACATCAGGTCATCAGGGGTATAAAACATGCAGCCGAGACCATTACATTAGTTTTTCTTGCCCCAGATGACAGGTGCCCCCCAAATGGGGAGCCAAATGTATAAGTAATTAAAAACACAAAAATATACCTCCAAACTAAAGCAAATATACCAAAAAGGCTTTGAAGCATAGCAAAGGAAAGTAGAGGTGTAGTAAGAGAAAAACAGGGGGCTGGAGGGAGGGTAACCAGGACTGCAACAGTGAATACACTCGAACATCTACATTTATGGTAAATGTACACAACAGTACTATGTTTTTCATGTTTCACTGTTGCAGTTATTACATTTGGGTAGATTCCCAAAGCTATGGTTGGGAGGATGGATTTATACAGCATTAGGACCAGCTATAAGGCCCTGCAAAACAGCAGTGCAAAGCCAGATCTGGATTTAGAGAAAATTGGTAGGTGGTAATGTTTGGTGAAAGTATGAACTGAACTCCAGGTAGCAGCTTCGAGAATATCCCTGGTAGGAACCCCTCTGAGAAAGGCTGTAGAAGTAGATGCAGCCCTGGTGGAATGAGATCTGATCCCCTGGGGGATAGGTTTTCCATGGTGTTTATAGCAGAAATTAATGCAATGGCTTATCCATTTAGAAATGGTTTGTTTTGAAATAGCTTTCCCCTCTGACCCTGCAGCAAATCCTACCAGCAGTTGTTCAGATTTTCTTCGAAATATACTCCTGTCCAAGTAGAATCTAAGTTGTCTGTGTACATCCAATAAATGCAGAATCCGCTCCCCTTTGTTCTGTGGATTGGGAAAGAAAGTTGGCAAATTAATGGACTGATTAAGAGCCACACTGGATACCACCTTGGGCATGAAGGATGGATTTGTCCTGAGTGACTCCCTGTATGCACGAAAGATGATGAAAGGCTCCACTGCCATAAGGGCCTGTAATTCAGATATCGTTTTAGCTGAAGTGACTGCTAGAAGGAAGGCTGTTTTCCAGGAAAGAAATTTTAAGTCTGCAGTTGCAGCTGGCTCGAAAGGTGGTAGAGTGCGTTTCTCCAATACAAAGTTAAGGTCGCAGGCAGGGGTTGGAGCTCTCCTGGGAGGTCTCAAGTTTTTGGCCCCTCTGAGATGCTGCTTCTGCAGAGGATAAGAGAAGGGGGGGGGGGGTCTGTGTTGTAATGAGCTGAAATGGCTGAGGCATGGACTTTTATGGAGGAAAAAGACAGATCCTTGTGAAGCATCTCAGTTAAGTATTGCAAAATCTGAGGTAACTTGGGCACTGCTGTGCTCATCCCTTGAGATTGATTCCAGGCCCAGAATCTTTTCCATTTGTCAGCATAAGATTTTCTAGTACTAGGTCTTCTCGCCTCCAAAATGACATCCCTCACAGGTTTGCTGAGGGATGCTAAGGGGTAATTTAAATGATAAGCTAAGCTGCAAGATTCAGTGTTTGGAGTTGAAGGTGCAGAATTTGGTTTTCCTGCTGAGACAGTAAGAAAGGTGTCTGAGGCAGGTGCCTTGGAAAAATTTGTGACACACTGCAAAGGAGTGGGTACCAGTATTGGCGAGGCCAATCTGGAGCAATCAAAATCATGTTTGGTTTGTCCTGTTTGACTTTTAGAAGAACTTTGGAGAGCAGAGGCGGGGGGGAAAGGCATAGACTGATAGGTTTTTCCAGCTGAAGAACAGAGCATCCACTTTCCAGGCTTTTTTGTGAGGTGTTCTTGTGCAAAATTTGTCCAATTGGTAGTTCTGGGGTGAGGCAAAAAGATCTATGTCTGGGCTCCCCCATTTGCGTGTCAACATGTTGAAAATCCATGGTTCCAGTTTCCATTCGTGTGGGTCCATGAGATTTCTGCTTATTTCGTCTGCCGGAGTATTCAGCTCTCCTGGCAGGAATAGAGCTTGTAGTTGTACCTGGTAGCTCAAGGCCATGTTCCACAATGCCATGGCTAGTCTGCAAAGGGAGTAGGAATGTGTACCCTCCTGCTTGTTTATGTACCACATAACTGTGGTGTTGTCCGTCTTTACCATTAGTTGTCCTGGTTGAAGCATTTCTCCCCGGGCCTCCGCTGAAAACAGGATCTGTGGAACCTAGTCGGACTTCCCCGGTCAACAAATGTTAAATAAAATAAAAATTAAAAATAAATATAAATAAATAAATAAATAAAGGTAGTCCTTGAAGGCTGTCATAGCATTCTGTACAGCTAGCATTTCTTTTTGATTGATATGAAGGTGCATTTGATTTGGGCTCCATTTGCCCTGAATGCACTTTCCTGCCAGATGAGCCCCCCATGCATAGTCTGATGCATCTGTAGTTATGGTTTGGGTGGCAGGGGGTGGTGTAAATGGCAGCCCCTTGTTTTGGTGGCAGGCCTCTGCCCACCATAGGAACTCTGGGTGCAAGCAATGTATAATAGGAATCATTGCTTCCAGGCTGTGACAATGTTGACTCCATAAACTTTTTAAGTACCACTGAAGTTTCCTCATATGCAGTCTTGCATATGGAATTAGAAGAATGCAGGAGGCTGCTATGAACCCAAAGGCTTGCAGTATTTGTCTTGCAGACAGCAGGGTTTTTGTGGCCACTTGTTTGAAGTAAGTCACCAAATGAATTTGCTTTTCTGGCGTAAGAAAATCCATCTGGCCAGTTGTATTCAGGCTTGCACCCAGGAATATAATCTTTTGAGACGGTACCAGTTGTGATTTATTTTCGTTTATGGTGTACCCTAGACAAGTTAGAACCCTTTTTACAAATGCCAGATGTTTTAGAAGAATGGCCTGGTTTTCTGCCTGAATTAGACAATTGTCCAGGTATAGCTATATTTGAATATTTCTTTGCCTGCAGAATGCAATTACTGGAGCCAGACACTTTGTGAATACCCTGGGCGCAGTAGACAAGCCAAAGGGCAGTGCAGAGAACTGATAATGCAAGTAGCCTGCTTTGAAGTGTAGGTATCTTCTGCAAGATTCCCTGATTGGGATATGCAGGTAAGCCTCTTAAATCTAGGGTTGCCAACCAGGCATCCTTGCCTAGCATAGGAAGTAACTCATGAAGAGTCAGCATCTTGAATTTTGGAATGTCCAGAAAGGTGTTTAGAGTAGACAGGTCCAGGATTGGATGCCATGATTTGTCTTTTCTGGGTACTAGGAAAAGTCTGGAATAGAAACCTTGTCCCTTTTCCTCTTCTGGTACTAGTTGAATAGCCCCCATGTTTAGGAGGGAAAGTACTTTTTTCTGAGCTTCTGCCCACTGATTTGGGGGCAGGTCTTGCCACCCGTTTGGAGTTGGCAATGTGTGGAAATCAAATCTGTATCCCTGGGACACTATATTTAAAACCCATTTGTCCTGGGTTATAAGTTGCCAGTTTTTTGCATGAAAAGCCAGTTTTCCCTCCAAAGGGGCGGCTAAAAGGTAAGTGCTTGGTAATTTTAAAGGAAAGTTGTTGAGACTGTTTACCATAGGGTGGAGCCTTGTTATTTCCAGATTTGGAAGTGGAAGCACCCCATTGCTTAGTTCTGAAAGTCCCTTGGGACTGAAACCTGGTGCTTTTGGAATGTCTGGGTTTGGCTTGAGTGGCTCTGGAAGGAGCTGGAAAGGACCAGTTCTTAGTAGGCCAGTGCCTACTAAATCTAGGAGGTTGTACTTGTAAGAAATCTTTTACAGTCTGCATAGATTTAGCTTTATCTTCCATCTTTTATAGAATTTCTTCAGCCTTATTGTCAAACAGGCAGTCCTGCTGCAAAGGAGCATCCAACAGTTGTGCTTTAACATGATCACACAGAGATTGCTCCTTAAGCCAAGCATGCCATCTAAGCACAGACCAAGTGACAGCAGCTTTGCAAGAGACCTCTAAAGAATCAAAACCACATTGCAAAGTATGTTTTTCAACTTGTTCAGCTGAATGCAGTAATTCCTGTAAATCTTTATTTTCCACACAGTCAGAAATTAACATCATTTTCTCTAAGCAGTCCCATGATATGCTGTTGATATTTTAGCATATGAAATTGACAGTTTAAAGCTCTGATTGCCAAGGTTGCAGAAGTATAAACCTTTTTACCGCATCTATCCAGCGCCCAGGAGTCTCTATCAGAAGGGGTAGATTTTTAGCAGTAGAAGCCTTAATGCCTCAGGAACCCTGTGGTACCTGTCTGGTTTACTAGGGGCTAGAGGCAAGGAATCAGGGGCCATACTGGATTCAGAAAACACATCATCAACAATGTCTAATACAGGAGGTATAGCCAAAGGCCTGTGCTGAGGAAGAAGGAGGAAATCCCTAAGTCTCTTTTTGGATTCAGAGAAATCCTGACTTTCCCAGTGGAAATACTCTCTTAAGGTATGTAAAGTTTCCCCAAAAGAAAAATCCTCAGGTGGAGACACAGAGGGGATGGAATCCTTTGCATCAGAGTCCTCAAAAGTAGGCATGGGCAAATCCAGGTCATTAGAAGAGTCAGAAGAAACAGAGTCCTGTTTAGAAGATTCATAGTCAAGTTCAGCCCTAGGCCTCTTAGAAGGGGGGGGGGTTTGACTACCCCTGATTAGAGTAATTAAATCTTCAGTCATTTGATCATTGTTTTTTAGGCATAGGGGCCTAAACATGTGGCCTGGGCGTCATTTTTTTAGATACAGATCGAGATTTAGGCCTTAATATTGAAGGTGGAGTCAGTTTAATACGCAAGTCTGTAGGCCTGAATACACCCTCAGAAGCAGGTGCCTGCACAGCGGCTCTGGACCCATCCAAGGTAGAGACATCCGCGGGTTCCATAGGTGAAGCATCTCGCGGCATACTGGACTCCGAATGGGTCTCAGTAGAGGCCTGCGACTCAGAAGTAGCCGGTATCAGGGGCTGCGAAAGTGCCTCACTGAGTACCAGCGAACAGGTGACTGGCTTAGGAGAAGCGTTGTGGGCATTTTTGAACCTCAACGGCCTGGCTCTGTCTTTTGCTTTGCGTTTTTTCAGTATTCCGGTAGTTGGATGGATAACCGATGTCATTTCTGGATAATTAAACCGAGAACCAAAATATTTAGAACCAAAAATGTACCAATGATGGATAGTGCGCTGATTAAATAAAGCACAAAACCGACAGCAAGGTACGTCGTGATCTGGGCCTAGGCAAGGAATACACTACAAATGAAAATCTTTATGAGGTATTTGCTTCCCACAAGTAATGCAATTATTAACTTTTACTGACATCGGTAAGGAGCAAGAAAAAGTTTCCCCAACGGGATACTTAGCTTTTAGTTGAAGACTTCAGTTCTGAAACTCGAAAATGAAAATTTCAAGAGTCGGCCAACCGGCACTTGCGAACTGCTTCTACTTCGGGCACCACATGGCAAAAAAGACTAATGTAATGGTGTCAGCTGCATGTTTTATACCCCTGATGACCTGACATCATGGAAGACGGGACAGCAACCGATGCAGGACCCAAGACTTTGTTAATCAGGCCGACTGAGGACAACCTGCCAGCAGATTACCCAAATGTAACGACTGCAACTGTGAAACACAAACAACATCTGGCAATTTAAAGCCCTAATAGCCAGAGTAGCAGAGGTGTATACCTTCTTACCCCATCTGTCTAAAGTCCTAGAATCCCTGTCAGAAGGGGTAGGATTTTTAACAGTAGTAGCCATAATGCCTTTTGGTCCTTGGGAAATGGTTTCTGGATCCACAGTAGGATTTTTGAAGAGGATTTTATGAGAGTCAGGTACTCTATAGTACCTGTCAGGTTTCCTGGGAGCTGGAGGCAAAGTATCAGGGGTAAGGCTGGATTCCAAGAAAACATCATCTACAATCTTCAGAACAGGAGGGATAGCTAGAGTCCTGTGCTGAGGCAGGTTTAAAAATTCCCTAAGTCTCTTTTTGGACTGAGAATAGTCCTGGCTTTCCCAGTGGAAATGATCTCTAAGGGTATGCAAGGTTTCACCAAGAAAAAAATCTTCTGGTGGGGAAGCAGAGGGAATGGAATCCTCTGCATCAGAATTCTCATAGGTAGATAAGGGTAATGGGTCTCAGTAGATGCCTGTGAATCTGTAGAAGTGGGTATCAGGGGCTGCGAAAGCGCCTCACTGTATACCAGTGGACTGGAGACTAGCTTAACGGAAGTGTAGTCGGCAGTTTTGGACCTATGCAGTCTGTCTCTGTCTTTATACTTATGTTTTTTGGAAAATCAGTAATTGGATTGCTTAATGAAGCCATTTCGGAGTATGGAGATCGAGAGCAAAAGTATTTATCTACAAAAACAGCCCCACAATGAATAGTTCGGGCATTGAACAAGGCACAAAACTGACAGCGAGGGACGTCGTGGTCTGGGCCTAAACAGGTGATGCAGTAAAAATAAAAATCTCTATGAGGTATTTGCTTTCCACAGGCAAGACAATTATTATTTTTTTCTGACATTGGCTAGAGCAAGAAAAAAGGATCCCCAACAGGGTACTTATCTTTAAGAAGACTTCAGGTCTGAAACTCGAAAATTTCAGGAGTCAGCCGACCAGCACTTGCAAACTGCTTCTGCTTTGGGCACTGCACGGCAAGAATGACTGGTGTAATGGCATTGGCTGCATGTTTTATACTACTGATGACCTGACGTCATGGAAGAAGCGATAGCATCTGATGCAGAAATCCACAGACTCTGGTATTCAGGCTGGCTGAGGACTACTTGCAGGTAGATAACCCAAAAGTGATGACTGCAACAGTGAAACATGAAGAACATCATGGAAGCATCTGACATCTGGCTACAACTTATAACTTTTGTCAACACCTCTTCCCTTACCAAAACTTGAGGAATTCCCCCTACGCCCTTCACTAATAATCAGTCTTGTTTCCTCCTGTCCATCTGAAATGGATGTCTGCAAGGCCTCCAAGGACATGCCTGGCATCTAATGCACAGTGGCCTCCGAAGTGTTCCCAGCAGAGGAATTTGATCCCATAATCAGACAAACCTCTGAGCTTTCATCAGCCTCAAGAGAGATGTCCAACCTTGCTTTCTTTGTCTTTTTCTTCAAGGCAGACTGATCACCTTGGCCAAAGGTTCCCTCCATAGCTCTCTTAGCTGAAAGCTTAAGGCACTGGTTCCCAATATAAATTGCAAGGGAAGAAAGTTGGCTCTTTTTAAGTCTTAAGAACAAAGGCCTGGCAAATATTGCATGACTTATGGTCATGAGTAGGCCTTAAACAAAATAAACACTGCTCATGATGGTCTTTATGTGGAACCTGTCTCCCACACCGGCATTTGCCCTTTCTTGATGCATGTAAACCCCACAGTATAAACAGAAGCAATAAGTAAGAAATTTCCCCAAAGAGGCACTTATATGAATGACTTGAAACATTAGCAAACAACAAGGGCAAACAATCTGATGATCAAAGATGGCATTCGGACTGGTGGCCAAGAAGTTTTGAGGATGGTACGTTGACATGTCACATTTATGGCTTACATACGTGAAGTGCCTACATGTGATGTACAGCATACCTTAGGGTAATAAAAGACTTATATACTTGTCTGACATCAGGTCGCCCTTGGCAGGGAATCCTACACGATAAAAACACTGCAGTAGCTGAATAGAAGGACATGCTCTGTTCCATTCAACATCATCTTATCCCTCTTTTACAGTAAAGCTGAATTATTAGTGTCAGCCATATAGTACATTAATACACATAATGCATTACCTAACATTGTGATCCTTAATATATAGTATTATGGCCTGTTCTCTGATTGTAATGTTCTTATAATGTGTTTGAGACATGGATCCAAGAAATTCACCTCTAATGCTTCTTGTCATCTCTATGTTGAGAACGCAAAATAATAAGTTATGATTGGTGACCTGACCAGAAATCTTTGTACTTCACAGAGATTTATCTGCTCCATCTACTACCAGTTACAGAAAAGTTAAAAAAAAAATAATAATGTGCTGACTTTGAACACTTTTAAAAAGGTGGTGAAGTGGTTTACATCCTTACATACTCTCTGTCTAAGGGAAGCAGTTTGTTCAAAAATAGTGCCTGCAATGTAGAAATGAATTAAACAGAGCTCATTCATAGATAAATTATTTTCTATCCGATGCCTTGTTCCAAGGTTCTATTGATCATGTAGACTTGAGGTTCTTAGCAGTGAAAAACCTGTTAATCCCTCAGATGTTTGGTATCCCTAAGATACATAAGAATCCCTATGATCCACCTTTTAGACCAATAGTGGCAGCAAGGGGCTCCAAAACCAAAACTCTTGCTGCATGGATTGACAAATGAGTCAGTCCTGTGATGGGAGAGAAAAGACATATATTAAAAGACTCCTGGCACTGTTTAGAAATGTTAAAACCTTTCAGGATTGACAAAAACTATTCCTTTCTAACTACCGACATTATAAATTTATTTTTGGTTATTCCACATATGTTTCAAGAAAGTTGATTGAAAAGTAATGAGGTAGAGAAAGAAAAAAATGTCTTTCTTACAGAGATGATGGAGATGGTTCTTAAGAATAATTTTCTAACATTTGAAGGTGAACTATTCCATCAGGTATCAGGTGTGGCAATGGGGGCCAAATGAGCCCCAGTCTTTGCCAACTTGGTACTGTTGGAATGGGAAAGGAAATTTGTTTTTCAATCAATTTTTGTAAATAAAATTAAATCTTACAATTGATTCTTAGATGACATACTCATTCTTTGGGATGGGGATAAGAAAGAAGCTAATGATTTTGTAGAATATTTAAATTCTACCACTACCACTATGTTCCTCAGATTCACAAGTAAATGGAAATCCAATGAGATAGAATTCTTGGATATACATTTAATAAAGTCTAATGAAACAGAGGAACTTAACAGCACCATCTTCAGGAAACAAACTTACTCCAATATTTTAATTCACCTTAAAAGCTGTCACCCCCTCCATCAAAGAAAAAGTATTATAAAAGGACAGATGGTGAGGTTATCCCATCTAATAAGTGATAACACTACTTTTGGAAAGTAACTTTATAACTTGATTGGATTATTCATTGAAAGGAGGTACCCATTAAAGTTAGTAGTAAAAATTAAAAGAGAGAGTGTGTTTAAGAGAAACACTTTTTTTACCCCAATCTTAAGAACTACAAGTGGTCAAATTCAAACTACGATTAGAGACAGAAAAGGTGACATAATGGTATTGAGATACAACTCACAGGCACCTATTGCATGCACTATAGTAAACAAATGTTGGGACATTTGTATTGAACAGGGAACCAAGGAAAAGTTAGGGGGTAAATCGCAAATAGTGTTTGGTTGAAGAAGGAACATCAAGGATATTACTGAAGGGCCCCCAAAAATGGGTACGAGCACGAAATATAAATCCATTATGACTAAATTCAGTACCTGTAGGTATTGCAAATTCATCAGTAATGGACTGTATGTTATCTGTCAGTGACTACAGGTATTCTATCAAATGCCCAGGGAGATGCAATTGTAACTCACAAATGCTGGTCTATCTTGCCACATGTATGTGTTGTCCAGCATTTTAAGTTGGAAAGATGACACGTAGGTTGAGAGACAGGATAAGTGAGCATCTTAGGTCTATCAAGGATATGCACAACGGCCTGTTTATCCATAGTACCAAATTGGCCAACTTTAGGAGGTTCATCTTTTTTGTAATAGGGTGGTGAGGAATGAAAGGGGAGGTGACATGAAGTTAGAAGTGGAAGAGAGGGAGGCAAAATGGCAATTAAGGCTAAATGCCACTGTCCCTCCAGGACTAAATGATGGTATTTCCTTGGTACCTACATTGAAAAAGAGGGATAATCAAATTTAGGAAAACAGCAGACAATAAAGTAGCTTAGGGTATGAGATGAAAACCAATCAATTACTTTGTTTTTATTAATATAAATCAGAACACATTTAAATGTGAATATATTTTTAACTGAAAATGACATGTATGAAGTTAGATGATTATTATTGTTATTCTCTTGAAAGTTTAGCTGTCTGGATTAACGTGAAATGAATGTTATTTTAGGATGTTGTCTTTAAAATATTTTAGGGAAGTTTTCTTTCTAAATTAGTGCAAGGATATGATTGGTTGCATGTGACCTTCTTGAATGTTTTTAAGTGTAACTAAATTGCTGTTTAAAATTATTCTGATGAAGCCTACTGAACAGAAGGCAAAAGCGCTTATTCATTTTTAATATTAAACGGTAACCAGTTTTACACATGGTTGTGATTGTTTTTTATTTTTAATTTTTTATAGTTTAGTAGACAACAGGCAGAAATGGAGTTGAAACAAAGCCTTTCTGTGTTCTGCTAGTGATGTTTATTGGCCGGCACCATCAGCTTTTAGTGCCAGACATGATACTAAGTATCATTAAAATTATGTATGGCACTAGGGTAGCACTAAATCAGGATGTCATTTAACTGTTATTGAAGTGTAATGATGGTGCTCCATGCCCTACAACACTGTTGGTATTTAGTGCACTGATAATTACCCATTTACACAAAACATAGAAAAACATATTTTTCACAGTCCTCATAGGATTTGTTATTTAGCAACAATTGTTGGAAATAAGTAAGCTCTTGTGCTGATGATTGTCACTATGTTCTGTAGGACAGCACTTAAATTATCATGTTTAAGAGGTAAGAATGACATGCAACAAAGAATTCCAGGAAACTAAGGCTTGGATTCAGAAAGGACTACCACTAACAATAATCCTTAATGGGACTCATTCAGATTGTCAAAACTTGAGATCATCGAAGACCATATCATTGAGATGAAAATAATGAAAAACCATTTCAGCAAAAAACTGGAGCAAAAAAGATCTTCCCACGGTAAGTAACCTGCTGGCTGACCAGGTGAACTTTGCCCTTTTCTCAAATGTAGTGCGATCTCAGAGTTGGTGTATTTAGTTGGAGGAGTTGGTAGGCATAGTTCCCCACTAGGGTAGGTTAGGGATGGTGTGGTTTAGGTTTTGTGACTTTTCGGATGAGAGATTACATACCCTGGGAAGATCTTCAGTCTTTTGCTGAAATGGGTTTTCATTGTTTTCGTCTTAATGATGTGGTCTTCGATGATCTAGGATTTTGACAATCTGAAGTAGACCTGTCTTAACACATCTAGAAAACCACTGGCAAAAGTCAGGCTCACAGCAGTGATCCCACATAGTCTGTAGAATCACTGTGATGGGAGTGGCCTATGCCAATCATATGCTGTCCCCCAGAAGTGCCTGCTGTAAGGGATTTATACACCCAAGTGATTCTCTAAAATTTCTGGGTTATGTAAATTAGCACTGCCAGCCATATTAATGAACACTGCCAAATTGCCCATTCCCTAATTACTTCCAAATGAAGAGATCACACTACAGGTAAGTATTGGAGAGTTTAATACAGAGGTAGTGGTGGTGGCACAGTGTATGTATGTGTGTGTGTGTGTGTGTGTGTGTGTGTGTGTGTGTGTGTGTGTGTGTGTGTGTGTGTGTGTGTGTGTGTGTGTGTGTGTATATGCATGCATCTCTGCAAGGGTATAAATGGTCTTCGGTGACTGTGTATGTGTATATGTGTCTGCCTGGGTGATCGCAATAGGTGGCCTGTTTAGGGAATCAGTACAGAATCTGTGTGTGTGTGTGTGTGTGTGTGTGTGTGTGTGTGTGTGTGTGTGTGTGTGTGTGTGTGTGTGTGTGCGCATGTACATGCATCTCTGCAGGGGTACAAATGGTCTTGGGTGACTGTGTATGTGTACATGTGTCTGCCTGGGTGATCGCAGTAGGTGGCCTGTTTAGGGAATCAGTACAGAATCTGTGTGTGTGTGTGTGTGTGTGTGTGTGTGTGTGTGTGTGTGTGTGTGTGTGTGTGTGTGTGTGTGTGTGCGTGTGTGTGTGTGTGTCTGGGTTTGTGTGTGAGTATATGTGTGTCTTGGATTGCAAGCAAGTGACAGCAGTTTATGTGTTATATGTAAAGCAAGTGTCTGCATGCATGAGGAAATGTCCATAGGTGTGTGTGGGAGAGTGACTGGGAGTGGTTTCTGCCATAGGCATATCTCTCACCTTCCTCCAGCATTAATGGCAAACAAAAACTACTGAAGGAAGGAAGACCCATGATCTGGGCCAAATTTTAGATATTATATTAAATTCACTTAAAAAGTGGATAGAACAGCAGATTTTGTATCACAGTGCATTTTCTGAACAATAAGAAGTAGGAAACTCTAATATCTGGCATTACTGACTGACTGTAATCCTCTGTGACTCTTTTTTGAGGGACTAGGCAAAAAAAAGACATCAGAGACAGATGAAAGGTGTGTGTGTGTGTGTGTGTGTGTGTGTGTGTGTGTGTGTGTGTGTGTGTGTGTGTGTGTGTGTGTGTGCGCGCGCGCGCGCGCATGTTTGCACATGCATGCACAAGTGAATGAGTGTGTCTATGAGTGCGATTCGGTAGGAGCAGGGGTGTCATGCTGATTGACACTCTGTGCAAGAATGTCTGTGTGAGAGTGTATGCATGTCTGTATGTGTCTGGGAGTGTGAACTGGTGGAGTACCGGAGTACCTGTGCCAATGTGAAGCACGGGTCACCAGTAATAATTATCATTGAAGTGCCATTTAGCACTGACAGTAATTACATGTGATTCAGTGACAAGCAGATTAATGAGGACTTCCTCATTGTGGTTGCACATCTCTAAATCACAGACTGCAGCAATTTACATGAGTGCAAGAAAAGCTTTCTGAATCTCAGCCCAAGTTTGGCACAATGGACACCGACTAAAGAAAAATGTGAAACAGTGACTTTGAAGCAGATGCAGAAACATTAGTTTACTGAAATGTAATGCACTCATTCTGCAGTATGCCGCACTGTAAGAGATCATACTGCATCACCAAATCTCTGATTGTGCATTTATGTATGTATGTGGAGGCTGTATTGAAAAAAAAAGAACTTTCCTATCTGCTATCAACCCCGTGCACACAGAAGTTTCAGACTATGCCACCCTTGGATTTGTGCTGCTTGATTGCAGTCACCCCCCCCCCCCCCTTACAACTTGCATACAAGTTATTAATGCACTTCAGCCTTAATGATGTTAGGTCTTGTGGAAAGCAGTGGGCTGATGACATGGTCAATGGAATGGAATAGGTATAGGCCAAGTTTTTAAAATACTGTAAATTAAAGGTAT
Source organism: Protopterus annectens (assembly GCF_019279795.1). NCBI lineage: Eukaryota > Metazoa > Chordata > Ceratodontiformes > Protopteridae > Protopterus > Protopterus annectens. The sequence continues at coordinate 1,240,091,351 of NC_056735.1, read as the reverse complement.
CACTTGGAATTTCATGACAGCCTGCTATTTCAATGTAAAATTCTGTACTTTCCTGGAAATACCAGTTAACAGGTATGATTTGAATGCACTAATGATACTATAAGACTGCCAACACTGAACACAGCAATCATGGGAAATACAAGGCTATTAGACCTGAGGCCATGTGTGTCTTACAATATCTTCTCAGGGAGGTCAAGGCCTCTAAGCCCAGAAGTGTATTTTAAGGTATACACCCAATGTCTAAGCTATGTTTGAAGGTAGACAGGGAATTTAACTGCTTGACATACAAAGATAGTCTATTCTAGAACATTGGGAGGCAATGGGTTTTGAACCTGTCTCTCAGATTAGTCTTATTTACTACGTAATGCAGATTCAGATCTCTTGTTCTAGTATAGGTTGTGATGTCTGACACATTAAGAAAAAGGATGTCAGTAATCAAGAGGGCACCAAAAGTAAGGCATAAGTCTACCCTCAAGAGTCTATATGACACAGAGTACAAATTGACTTCAGCCTTCCCTGACAGCTAAGAATTTTGAGGCCTGAGCATCTTTTTGTTAGGACCTTCATTGATCTTTCAAGTTTTTTGATATTTCTAATGGAATATATGCCAAAGGATGCACTATATTCTATCTTCTTCTTCTCTTTTCAGCTTTTTCCACTAGGAGTCACCATAGCAGAATAATGGTCTGCAGAATGACTGGCAGTGGAGTTTTACAGTGTTGATTTGCCAGCCCGGCACCCAACCTTCCACAAAAGGCACACACTCACACTGACGACCAATCCACCTGCAGCATGCCTTTGGGATGTGGTAGGAAACTGGAGCACCCAGAGGAGACCCATGCAAAAGGATATGCAGACTCCACACGGAAGGCACCCCAGCCGGGAATTGAACCAGAAAACCTCTTGCTATGAGGCGGCAACACTAACCACTGCACCACAGTAGCTGCCTGAGCATTATTACAGCATAAATAGCAAAAATGCAAACAATATCCCCTTTAAACACACCCTACTAGACACGACACACACTAAACTCAAACCTGGAACCCCAGTACCAATTAACACTGATCTGTTCTATAACAGATCTAAATGTGGGAAAGTATAGGGAAGCAATAACTTCTTTGGTTTTGAAAGAGATGTCTTTGGTGATTCGTTGTGATGTATATAGGATTTCCTAACTGTGACCCTTATGTGGTGATCAAAGGAAAGGAAACCAGGAGCTGTATGTCCAGGTCTCTGATGACAGATTTATTTTCCAGAAGAGATGATACTACACTTCTTAGCATTTAGTTTAAGCTTTTTCGCAGCACATACTGGATTAATGTGTGATAGTTCTGCCTGAAGGGAATTTGTATCATTTGACCACTGCACCCAACTTGCAATCACTGACAAACTTAGTAGGACAGAAGGAGATGATACTGAACTTCTTAGGATTTAGTCTGAGAACTTTCTCAGTGCACCATGCATTAACATGTGATAGTTCTACTTGAAGGGAATTTGTATCATTTGTTGATTTGACAGCTGTTGCCAGCTTGTAATCATCAATAAACTTAGACAGAGATCCCTGTTGCCAGTTTTGAGATGAGAAAAATGCATGCCTAAAAGGAGGGAGCCCAATAGGAACACTTGGGAAATGCCACTGGTCAACTTTTCCTTAACAGAGGAGGCATCAAAAACCTCACAACATGTATTCTGTCCTTGAGCCAGTTTTCAGTCCTCTTACTACATAAGGATTATGGCTCTTGGCATATTTATAATCCTACAATGTGCTGTGGTATCAAATGTCTTTGCTAGATTCTGGTAGGCAGCATGTATAGTAAGACAATTGTCAATGGCCTACATGACCTTTTTAAAGGAAGTTCACAATACTGTGGAGGACTGACCTGCCATTAACAAATCCAAATTGCTGTTGGTCATGCCTGATTAGGTTCTTAATGTCCTAATTTATGAGATCAGCAATGATATGTTACAAGGTTTTGCAGGCAGGACTAGTAAAGCTAATAGGATTACTGTTGCTTGGGTAAGTGGTGGGGCCAACCTTATGAAGGGGCATCACCACATCACTGTACCAATGATTGGAAATACTTGAACAACATGAGGAGGGTATCATAGGTTCATAGGTAGATACTAGGCTATCTGCCCTAGGGAATTCATAAGCCTAGACAGAGTGTATTTGGCTTCCACCTCCCTATTAGATTAGCCTACTGTGCCTCTGAAAAGTAGGTCACAGAAGATACCCTTTTAAGAATAGTTTACTGTGCCTCTGTCTAGCAGGGACACAGGAGAGATCCCAGGGGTGAATATGCGATTTCCCATCCACGCGTCCAAATTTCACTTGAAGAGGTCAGCGAGGGGCTATGTCTAACATGAACTGGGATTCTATTCCAGAGTGAGGGGACCCTCAGGGAAATGAATCTGTCCCTCCAGCATGTCCTATTTATTTTTGTGCTGAGATTTAGGTCCCTGGAGTGTGTAGCTCTAAGGGACTTGGATTTTTTGAGGTGGAGCATGTCCATTAATTCTGGGTTTGACATGGCTTTGTACGTCAGGCATAGATCACCTCTGAGTAGGCGGTAAGCAACTGAGTAGAGCTGGAGTTTCTTTAGTCGAGCTGCATAGGACATCTGTTTGTAGCCCATGATCCTCTTGGTGAGGTACTTTTGGGGTCTCTCCAGTTGCTGCAGGTGTCGGGTAAGGTACATCCCAAAAGGGGCATTGTATTCAATTATGGGCCTGATGAGTGATGAGTAGAGGGGCACAATGACCTCTCTTGATCTAGATGCGAACCCTTTTGTGATAAGGTGGGCTAAATAGAAGGTCTTTCTAACCACTTTGGCAACGTGATTATCAAAGGAGAGATTACTATCTACGTTGGTCCCCAAATCTCTAATTACTTCTTCCGTACTTAATGGATTACCACCTATGTGGTAATTTGTGAGCACCTTGTTTTTCCCAAAAGGGATGACTATGCACATTTTAGCATTTAGCTTGAGGCCATGGCTCTGGCACCAAGCATCCATCTCTGTGAGACCCTTTTGGAGGATGTGTCAGCTGGAGATTCAATTATGGCCCCCAGTTTCCAGTCATCTGTGAACTTTGTCAGCCATAATCCCCCCGTGTTAGCCTGAACCTCAGAGAAGTATATACCAAACAAGAGAGGTCCCAGAACTGAGCCCTGCAGGACGCCACTTGTAACTGGTTTGGATTCGGACATGGCACCTGCAATTCTGACCATGCGGGTTCTATCTCTGAGCCAGTTTGCAACCCATCTTGTGATATAGGGGTTGATATTTAAGCTCGTAAGCTTACTTATGATGCCCGAGTGGGGTATTGTGTCGAAGGCTTTTGTGAGGTCCAGGTAGGCTGTGTGGACTACCTTACCCTCATCTATGGCTTTGGTAACTGTTTCAAAGAAATCAACTAGGTTTAAGAGGCAAGATCTGCCCTTAAAGCCGAATTGGGCAGGGTCCAGTGTCTGGAGGCTCCCAATGTCTTTGTTTATGAGTTCCATGATAATATGCTCCATAGCTTTACAGACCAGACTAGTCAGGCTTATGGGGCGATAGTTTCTGGGGTCCGTTGTGGCACCACCTTTGTGGAGTGGGACCACTATAGCCGTACGCCATTCTTTGGGTACATATCCTGTAGTAAGGCTAAGTTTGAACAGTGATTTAATGTGAGGGTTCAGTTCTTCTTGGAGCTCATGTAAGACACAGCCTGGGACACCGTCCAGTCCCATAGATGCTGTGTTTTTTGCTTTGGAGAGGGCAGTTTTCACCTTTACATCTGTGATGTCAGGGAGGTTACATTCAGTTGGGATAGGCATTTGCTCCTTTGGGGGGGAAGAGGGGGAGAAGTTTGGACTGAATCTGTCTGCCAGGATGTTGGCTATGTCTGTAAGTTTTGTATATTTTGTACCATTATGCAACAATTCAGAGCATATCTGGGAGTTTCCGCCCATGTTTCTGACATAACTAAAGAAGGCCTTGTGATTATCTTTAGTGTCTAGGGCAATTTTTCTTTCGAAACTGACCTTTGATGATTTTATGAGGGATCAAAGTTTCTTGCTAATACTGATCAGAGATGCCTTCCCTTTTTGGGATTTTGCTCTGTCATGTAGTAGCTTCCTCCTTCTGTTGTATAGCTTATTTATGGCCGGGGTCCACCAGACCAGTCTCCTGTTTTTGGAGGAGTGAGTCTTGGTTTTATTTGGTATAGCACGGTCCATGCATTCCTGCAGGTGCTCATAGAATGCATTTGTAAAGGATTCTGCGGATTGGGCTGTATTATCCTCTGGCCCAGGGGCTTTGATGGATTCCACCTCAGTCTTAAGAAGTGCAAAGTTGGCTTTTGAGAAATTATTTACAGTGATTTCCTTGGCTGGGGGTGGGGACAGGATATGGATGTCTAGGGAAATTTGTTTATGGTCTGATCTTACCAATGAGGGGTTTACCTCTGGTGTGGAATATAGAGTCCCCATGTTGGGATGACCAGGTCCAATATGTTGTTCCCTCTTGTGGGAGTGATGACCAGTTGTTCCATTGCGTTAGAGTTTATAAATTCAAGGAACCATTGGGCGAGGGTGTTTGGGCTTGAGTAGTTTTCCCAGTCAATGTTTGGGTAGTTGAAGTCACCCAATAACACAGTGTTTGGACAGACCTTCATATTCTCCAGTGTTCTCAGGAATGCCAAGTGGGGTTCCTGTAATAGGGAGGGTGTTCTGTAGCAGGCTACAAATTGAAAGGCAGCTTTGCTCGCTGTTAGTTGCACATGGATGGTTTCCGATGCTTCGTGCAGTGCCACTAACCTGGAGGTGTAGGTATCTTTGATGAATATAGATACTCCCCCTCCTTTTGTGCTTCGGACCGAGTTTTCGGGCCAAAACGCATGGTATGGGTTATAACCTGGTAGTGCTGTTGTGCTCTCAGGAGCCTTGAACCAGGTTTCTGTTACTGCACAGACATCGATTTTCAACATACTGAGGAGAGTCTCGACTGCGTGCATCTCGAGGTTTAGACTTCTGGCATTGAGTAGCATTACCTTTAGTTTTTTTATCTTTGGGTTGTCTATGGAGGTGGGTTTGTCCTTTGAGCCTTGCCTAAAAAAGGCACTATGGGGGGTGGCAAGAGCCTTGGCCAGTATACGAAAGCCTAAGGGTGACAGGTGCAAGCCATCCCTTACGAAGCAACATGGCTTGTCGAGCATGTCATCCCAGGCTGACAGACACTGGATCCCCTTTGAATGACACCAATACTTTAGCCAGTTGTTGAAACTGATCATTTTGTCTTTATACTGTGGCATCATTCAGGAAGGAGGTTCTTGACACTGTTTATAAGACGACCTGGAATGTTGTCCAGACCCACTGAAAAAGTAGTTTTGACCATGGAAATCAATTTAAAAATATGGTCCTTATAGATAATTTGGAGGGGAGTGAGTTTGGTATGTTTGCTTGTTTTGGGTGTGGATGACAGTATAAGGGGAGAAATTTGCAGCAAACTTGTTAGCAAATATGTTGGCAATGTTATTGGACTTGAATAACTGGTACTATTACAGATAAGTTGTAAATACTAATCTGAATTATTTATAAGTTTTCTAATGCACCTGAAGAATGACTTACATTTATCTTTAGCCTTAGAAGCAATCCTACATTCATAGGAGGCTTTGCTGGTCTTATGATTGATGGCATGCCAAAAAAACACTAAAATGGAGGAGAAGAGCGAAAATCACACACTGCTCTTCTACTTTAAATTTATTTTCTGTAGTAAGGTAAGCCTTTCTGCACATCCTGATCTGGTGGGCAACCCCCCCCCCCCCCCCACAAACTATGAACTTATACATACTACCTCTGAGATCACTGTACCTCAGATAAAAGGTAATATTTAAGAAATGACAATCTTAGACTTAGTATATTTAAGTCCATTTGATAGGTTTTTCTTTGCTATAAAAGGTTTACCTGTTGACCATGGCAGTGCTTAGCCATTTTCATTACCTTGGTAGAATTTTGAGTTTACCACAGGCATTGAACTTTTTTTGTTGTTTCCTTTTAGAATCTAGCATTAATCAAGTGGCTCAAGATATTAAGATAGTTTACCCAAAGTTGGTATGTGTGCATGCACGTGTGTGTCTGTGTGTGTGTGTGTGTGTGTGTGTGTGTGTGTGTGTGTGTGTGTGTGTGTGTGTGTGTGTGTGTGTGTGAGAATGTAGGAAAGTATTTGTATAACACACACACACACACACACACACACACACACACACACACTGACAAAGGTTTTATGCAGCATTCTGCACTTTGGCTGTGCATTCATACAGGTTTCAATATTCCATACTTAAACCAATATTTAATTTTTTTAAAGTCTTACCAAAGCTGCATGGGCTCTAAGTAAATTCCAGTCTTAAATATGTTTATTACAAACACATAACTGCAAGTCCATCCATCCATCCATCCATTCATCCTCAATCTCTTTTTTTCATTTTGTACATGGGGTCGGGGTGTCACTTCAACAGTGACAATCATCTTGAGCCAAGGTTCACACCGTTGGGTGGCTAGCATTACTGCAGATAATGCTTATTTTTTTATTGAAATACAATGTTCCTAGGTCATGGCATTTAAAGGGGCATGACTGATTTATTAAATTATAACAAAGTGTAAACACTGTGAGTAACAAATAAATAATGTGACTTTTTTCATTGTCCTGTATTTTATTTTGCATAACTATAAGTAATCATTTTTTTCTGCCCAAGTCCCACATCACTTTCACAGAATGATAAACATAATACACAAGCTCTGGGATTCAAATACATGGCGGCTGCAATCACACTGGCTCAGCCACCATTTACCTATTTGCTGCAACCAGAGGCTCATTAAGGATTAATATTGTGAAGTAACTATGTGAACACAGCAGCTAATTAAAAACCTGCTCATGCACAGTACAGGGCCCTGGGTTAGGACATGTATCCTCCAGTGGCAGCCAATGAATGCAAAGAGAAGCATTACTGAGCTTGGTGTGTGTACATGCCTTGATGTGGCTCAGCTCATTCCCTCGCACACAGAAGGAATAGGAAAGGGAGCTAGCATTCTCAAAGGGGTCTACATACAAGTTCTATCTATATTTGACAAGATTAAAGAGTGAAAATGTGAGTATAGGACAGTTCTGAAAAAATGGGAATCAAGCCAAGAGAAGCACATAAGGGGAGCTGCTAAGGAATGAAGAGGATGAGGGTAGGGAAGATAGGGCAATTGTTTGAGAAACAGGTGTCCATTTTATATACAGCAAAAAGTTACGGTAGGGGAGGAAGAAAAGAAAGATGAAGGAATGGTAACAGGGTTAACATGGGTAGCAGGGGCACACAAAGAAACATACAAGACTGACATGGGAGGTGCTGACATACTGATGGAGGGGTATCACAGTAGAATAGGTAGCATCAGACAAATAGAGGGAAGATAATGGTGACGGGAAGGACCAGACAGCAAACAAGGGCAGGCGCAGACACAAAAGGGAGGAAACACCAGGAAGGGTCACAGGGTGGGTATAACCAGTACTGCCACCCTGCACGTGACAGACTTAGTGTGAGTTCAGAGCTCACCTTGGGCACCTTCACAACTGGATCCTGGCTCTGATGGCACAACCAGTTCCAGGCAAAGATGCAACTCTGCAAGCCAGAAAAGGAGTACTTCAAGCTGGCCATTGCAAAAATCATGGCATCAGTCTACCAGCTCTACTACCACCTCTGCAAGGTGGCTTTGGCATATAAATGTGTCCTCAGTCTTTTCAGAGCCTCCAGCAGGAACCACAGCAGCCTCAACTAGTGAAGCTTCATCAGAGGCAGAACTAGAAGGCCAATCTCCCTCCTCAAAAGGTGCTTTTCAGGAGGTGGCCCTGGCAGACTAGAATGACATTCAGGCAGGTGCTGTTGGTCATCAAGGCCTGTTATTCAGGACAAAAACAGAAAGTACTGCACTGTCCATATTGGCACGACAGTTATTTTAAAAAAGTTTAAAATCTACCTATAGTACATCTTGAAGAAGGTCTGGATTCCCATTATGAGGAATGCCAGTGGCATCAAGTAACTGTCATTATGAAACCATGCTAAGCATCCAACTTACACCAGAGTCTCTTATAAGAGTTTCCGAGCAAATGGTCTCATTGATCTCTATGTAACAGATAGAGAAAGATTTTAGTCTCATGAGAGCACCACTGGGGCACTCTACATCCATCAGTCCCTTCTAAAGCCATATCCATTGACTTGGTCTCATACCAGACAAAAATGTCTGGCATCTTGAGGTCATGCCTGTCTTCTGTTCTGAGAATTGCCAAATGGCAAGGATCAAGATGGATTATGTTACTATGAACCTGTAGAAAGCAAGGTAAAATGCCGTAGAAATGGTTCAGCTGTATTGTATCATGCGCAACTACTATTCAGAGTGCTCTTTGTTGACCCCATGTGTATTAGGATTAAATACTTAAGGAAATTCAGAGAACCTCTACTGCCACACTTGCATAATGTGTAATGTATCTTGTAGGTACACAGACATGTGCAAGAAGCCATGAAGAATTTTTCGTGAGAGTCATCTCAAGGGTGCAAGGAAACGAATGAGCAATTCAGAGACATTCATGAGTCTTGCCTTCATTAGTATAACTGTCATGCTCAGAAGAGTGAATAAGCACAATGTAAACCCTGGTGGCTATTGAGAGCCTTACTGTATTATAGAACTAGTTGTAGATCTACATTCTGACAATGAGGTTCACCTGTTGAAGGTACTCAACCCTAGAGAAAGCTGACTATCTAATAAACTATGTGCTGGATTTTCAACCAGCAGTAGATGTAAATTATTTTTTTTTGTATACAAACATTTGCATTAAGAAAACAGGCTAAATACTTCAGCTTTGGCCGGCTAAGATCTGCTTGCAATTAACTGGATGTATAAGCGAATTTAAGTACACTTTTATCTGCACTTTTTCACATAGTACTGCATTTTATGTATTTTTATTTCTCACTGAATATTAATTGAACTGAACAATTTGGCTCTCTGTCTCTACAGAGAGCTTGTGTCTCTACAGAGGTCTTGTTAGAAGTGTAGCCATTGATAGCAGTAGGGGTAGTTTCACTTTGATATTCTGTGTTTCAGCTGAGGAGCTGTCCTGCCTTATATAAGAGGCACACTTTGTTTTTTTTCTCTGCTAAATACTTGAGCTTTGCCCGGCTAAGATCTGCTGGACGTATAAGCGAATTTAAGTACACTTCTATCTGCACTTTTTTCATCTAGTACTGCATTTTATGTATTTTTGTTTCTCATTGAATATTAAATGAACTGAAAATTGTGGCTCTGTGTCTCTACGGACAGCTTGTGTCTCTACAGAGATCTTGTTAGAAGTTAAGTCATTGATAGCTATGGGGGTGGTTTCACTTTGATATTCTGTGTTTCAGCTAAGGGGCTCTCCTGCATTATATAACTAGTAAAATTTGTTTTTTCTCTGCTAAATACTTGAGCTTTGGATGTCTAAAATCTGCTTGCAATCAACTGGACGTATAAGCGAAATTAAGTACACATATCTTTCATATAGTACTGCTTTTTAAGTATTTTTGTTTCTCACTGAATATTAATTAAACTCAAAATTGTGGCTTTGTGTCTCTACAGAGATTTTGTTAGAAGTGTAGCAATTAATAGCAGTGGGGGATAGTTTCACTTTGATATTCTGTGTTTTTGCTAAGGGGCTGTATTCCCTAATATAAGTGGTACAGTTTGTTTTTTCTAAGCTAAATACTTCAGCTTTGGCTGGCTAAGATCTGCTTGCAATCAACTGGATGTATAAGCGAATTTAAGAACACTTATCTGCACTTCATTTCATATAGTACTGTATTTTATGTATGTTTGTTTCTCAGTGAATATTAATTGAACTAAAAATTGTGTCTCTGTTTCTCTACAGAGAGCTCGTGTCTATAGAGATCTTGTTAGAAGTGTAGCCACTGATAGCAGTGGTGGGTAGTTTCACTTTGATATTCTGTTTCAGCTGAAGGGCTGTCCTGCCATATACAAGTGGTACATTTTGTTTGTTTTCTGCTAAATACTTCAGCTTTGGCCAGCTAAGATCTGCTTGTAATCAACTGGACATATAAGCAAATTTAAGTACACTTTTATCTGCACTTTTTTCATATAGTACTGCATGTTATGAATTTTAGTTTCTCACTGAATATTAATTGAACTGAATATTGTGGTTCTGTGTCTCTACATAGAGCTTGTAACTCTACAGAGATCTTGTTAGAAGTGTAGGCATTGATAGCAGTGGCGGGTAATTTCACTTTGATATTCTGTGTTTCAGCTGAGGGACTGTCCTGCCTTATACAAGTGGTGCATTTTGTTTTTTCTCTGCCAAATACTTGAGCTTTGGCCTGCTAAGATCTTCTTGCAATTAACTGGACGTATAAGCGAATTGAAGTACCCTTTTATCTGCCCTTTTTTTCATATAGTACTGCATTTTATGTATTTTTGTTTCTCACTGAATATTAATTGAACTGAAAATTGTGGCTCAGTGTCTATAGAGATCTTGTTAGAAATTTAGCCATTGATAGCAGTGGTAGGGAGTTTCACATTGATATTCTGTTTCAGCTGAAGGGCTGTCCTGCCTTATATAAGTGGGACATTTTGTATTTTCTCTGCTAAATACTTGAGCTTTGGCCGGCTAAGATCGGCTTGCAATCACATGGACGTATAATCAAATTTAAGTACACTTTTATCTGCACTTTTTTCATCTAGTACTGCATTTTATGTATTTTTGTTTCTCACTGAATATTAATTGAACTGAAAATTGTGGATCTGTGTTTCTTCAGATAGCTTGTGTCTCTACAGAGATGTTGTTAGAAATGTAGCCATTGATAGCTGTGGGGGGTAGTTTCACTTTGATATTCTGTGTTTCAGCTAAGGCGCTGTCCTGTCTTATATAAGTGGTACATTTTGTTTTTTTCTCTGCTAAATACTTGAGCTTTGGCTGGCTAAGATCTGCTAGCAATCAACTGGATGTATAAGCGAATTTAAGTACACTTTTATCTGCACTTTTTCATATAGTACTGCATTTTATGTATTTTTGTTTCTCACGGAATATTAATGGAATGGAATATTGTGGCTCTGTCTCTACAGAGAGCTTGTGACTCTACAGAGATCTTGTTAGAAGTGTAGTCATTGATAGCAGTGGGGTTAGTTTCACTTTGATATTCTGTGTTTCAGCCGATGGGCTGTCCTGCCTTATATAAGTGGTATGTTTTGTTTTTTCTCTGATAAATACTTGAGCTTTGGCCGGCTAAGATCTGCTGCAATCAACTGGACATATAAGCAAATTTAAGTACATTTACGTCTTTACTTTTATCATATAGTACTGCATTTTATGCATATTTGTTTCTCACTGAATATTAATTGAACTGAAAATTGTTGCTCTGTGTCTCTACAGAGAGCTTGTGTCTCTACAGAGATCTTGTTAGAAGTGTAGCCATTGATAGCAGTGGGGGTAGTTTCACTTTCATATTCTGTTTCAGCTTAAGGGCTGCACTGCCTTATATCAGTGGTACATTTTGTTTTTTTCTGCTAAATACTTGAGCTTTGGCTGACTAAGATCTGCTTGCAATCAACTGGACGTATAAGCGAATTTAAGTACACTTTTATCTGCACTTTTTCATATAGTACTGCATTTTATGTATTTTAGTTTCTCACTAAATATTAATTGAACTATTAATTGTGGGTCTGTGTCTCTACAAAGAGCTTGTGTCTCTACAGAGATCTTGCGAGAAGTGTAGCCATTGATAGCAGTGGGGGGTAGTTTCACTTTGATATTCTGTGTTTCAGCTGAGGGGCTGCCCTGCCTTATATAAGTGGTACATTTTGTTTTTGCTCTGCTAAATACTTGAGCTTTGTCTGGCTAAAATCTGCCTACAATCAACTGGATGTTTAAGTGAGTTTAAGTACACTTTTATCTGCACTTTTTTCATATAGTACTGCATTTTATGTATTTTTGTTTGTCACTGAATATTAATTGAACTGAAAATTGTGGCTCTGTGTCTCTACAGAGAGCTTGTGACTCTACAGAGATCTTGCTAGAAGTGTAGCCATTGATAGCAGTGGGGGGTACTTTCACTTTGATAGTCTGTGCTTCATCTGAGGGGCTGTCCTGCCTTATATAAGTGGTACATTTTGTTTTTTGTTCTGCTAAATACTTGAGCTTTGGCAGGCTAAGAACTGCTTGCAATCAACTGGACGTAGAAGCGAATTTAAGTTAACTTTTATCTGCACTTTTTCATAGAGTACTGCATTTTTATTTTTTTCTCACTGAATATTAATTTAACTGAAAATTGTGGCTCTGTGTATCTACAGAGAGCTTGTGTCTCTACAGAGATCTTGTTAGAAGTGTAGCCATTGATAGCAGTGGGGGTAGTTTCACTTTGATATTCTGTGTTTCAGCTGAGGGGCTGTCCTGCCTTATATAAGTGGTACATTTTGTTTTTCTTTCTGCTAAATACTTGAGCTTTGGCTGGCTAACATCTACTTGCAATCAACTGGACATATAAGCGAATTTAACTACACTTTTATCTGCACTTTTTTCATATAGTACTGCATTTTATGTATTTTTGTTTCTCACTGAATATTAATTGAACTGAAAATTGTGGCTCTGTGTCTTGACAGAGAGCTTGTGTCTCTACAGAGATCTTGTTAGAAGTGTAGCCATTGACAACAGTGGAGAGGTAGTTTCACTTTGATATTCTGTGTTTCAGCTGAGGGTCTGTCCTGCCTTATATAAGTGGTATGTTTTGTTTTTTTCTCTACTAAATACTTGAGCTTTGGCTGGCTAAGATGTGCTTGCAATCAACTGGACGTATAAACAAATTTAAGTACATTTTTATCTGCACTTCTTTCATATACTATTGCATTTTATGCATTTTTTTTCTCACTGAATATTAATTGAATTGAAAATTGTGGCTCTGTGTCTCTACATAGAGCTTGTGTCTCTACAGAGATCTTGTTAGAAGTGTAGCCACTGATAGCAGTGGGGGGTAGTTTCACTTTGATATTCTGTGTTTCAGCTGAGGATCTGTCCTGCCTTAAAAAAGTGGTACATTTTGTTTTTTCTTTGCTAAATACTTGTGCTTTGGCCAGCTAAGATCTGTTTGCAATCAACTGGAAGTATAAGCAAATTTAAGTACATTTACATCTTCACTTTTATCATATAGTACTGCATTTTATGCATATTTGTTTCTCACTGAATATTAATTGAACTGAAAATTGTTGCTTTATGTCTCTACAGAGAGCATGTGTCTCTGCAGTGATCTTGTTAGAAGTGTAGCCTTTTATAGCAGTGGGGAGGTAGTTTCACTTTGATATTCTGTGTTTCAGTTGAGGGGCTGTCCTGCCTTATATAAGTGGTACATTTTGTTTTTTTCTGCTAAATACTTGAGCTTTGACCAGCTAAGATCTGCTTGCAATCAACTGGATGTATAAGCAAATTTAAGTACACTTTTATCTGCATTTTTTCATATAGTACTGCATTTTATGTATTTTGTTTCTCACTGAATATTAATTGAACTGAAAATTGTGGCTCTGTGTCTCTACAGAGAGCTTGTGTCTCTACAGAGATCTTGTTAGAAGTGTAGCCATTGATAGCAGTGGGGGGTAGTTTCACTTTGATATTCTGTGTTTCAGCTGAGGGGCTGTCCTGCCTTATATAAGTGGTACATTTTGTTTTTTTCTGCTAAATACTTGAGCTTTGGCCAGCTAAGATCTGCTTGCAATCAACTGGACGTATAAGCAAATTTAAGTACACTTTTATCTGCACTTTTTTCATATAGTACTGCATTTTATGTATTTTTGTTTCTCACTGAATATTAATTGAACTGAAAATTGTGGCTCTGTGTCTCTACAGAGAGCTTGTGTCTCTACAGAGATCTTGTTAGAAGTGTAGCCATTGATAGCAGTGGGGGTAGTTTCACTTTGATATTCTGTGTTTCAGCTGAGGGGCTGTCCTGCCTTATATAAGTGGTACATTTTGTTTTTCTGCTAAATACTTGAGCTTTGGCTGGCTAAGATCTGCTTGCAATCAACTGGATGTATAAGTGAATTTAAGTACACTTTTATCTGCACTTTTTCATATAGTACTGCATTTTATGTATTTTTGTTTCTCACTGAATATTAATTGAACTGAAAATTGTGGCTCTGTGTCTCTACAGAGAGCTTGTGTCTCTACAGAGATCTTGTTAGAAGTGTAGCCATTGATAGCAGTGGGGGTAGTTTCACTTTGATATTCTGTGTTTCAGCTGAGGGGCTGTCCTGCCTTATATAAGTGGTACATTTTGTTTTTTTCTGCTAAATACTTGAGCTTTGGCTGGCTAAGATCTGCTTGCAATCAACTGGATGTATAAGCAAATTTAAGTACACTTTTATCTGCACTTTTTTCATATAGTACTGCATTTTATGTATTTTTGTTTCTCACTGAATATTAATTGAACTGAAAATTGTGGCTCTGTGTCTCTACAGAGAGCTTGTGTCTCTACAGAGATCTTGTTAGAAGTGTAGCCATTGATAGCAGTGGGGGGCTAGTTTCACTTTGATATTCTGTGTTTCAGTTGAGAGGCTATCCTGCCTTATATAAGTGGTACATTTTTTTCTGCTAAATTCTTGAGCTTTAGCCGGCTAAGATCTGCCCGCAATCAACTGGATGTATAAGCAAATTTAAGTATACTTTTATCTGCACTTTTTTGTATAGTACTGCTTTTTATATTTTTGTTTCTCACTGACTATGAATTGAAATGAAAATTGTGCTCTGTGTCTCTACAGAGAGCTTGTGTCTCTTGTGACTCTACAGAGATCTTGTTTGAAGTATATCCATTGATAGTAGTGGGGGGTAGTTTCAACTTTGATATTCTGTGTTTTAGCCTAGGAGCTGTCCTGCCTTATATAACTGGTACATTTTTTTTTTCTGCTAAACACTTGAGCTTTGGTCAGCTAAGATCTGCCTGCAATCAACTGGATGTATAAGCGAATTTAAGTACACTTTTATCTGCACTTTTTCATATAGTACTGCATTTTATTTATTTTTGTTTCTCACTGAATATTAATTGAACTGAAAATTGTGGCTCTGTGTCTCTACAGAGAGCTTGTGTCTCTACAGAGATCTTGTTAGAAGTGTAGCCATTGATAGCAGTGGGGGTAGTTTCACTTTGATATTCTGTGTTTTAGCTTAGTGGCTGTCCTGCCTTATATAAGTGGTACATGATGTTTTTCTCTGCTAAATACTTGAGCTTTGGCCGGCTAAGATCTGCTTGCAATCAACTGGATGTATAAACAAATTTAAGTACACTTTTATCTGCACTTTTTCATATAGTACTGCATTTTATGTATTTTTGTTTCTCACTGAATATTAATTGAACTGAAAATTGTGGCTCTGTGTCTCTACAGAGAGCTTGTGTCTCTACAGAGATCTTGTTAGAAGTGTAGCCATTGATAGCAGTGGGGGTAGTTTCACTTTGATATTCTGTGTTTCAGCTGAGGGGTTGTCCTGCCTTATATAAGTGGTACATTTTGTTTTTTCTCTGTTAAATACTTGAGCTTTGGACAGCTAAGATCTGCTTGCAATCAGCTGGATTCATAAACGAATTTAAGTACACTTTTATCTGCATTTTTTCATATAGTACTGCATTTTATGTATTTTTGTTTCTCACTGAATATTAATTGAACTGAAAATTGTGGCTCTGTGTCTTGACAGAGAGCTTGTGTCTCTACAGAGATCTTGTTAGAAGTGTAGCCATTGATAGCAGTGGAGAGGTAGTTTCACTTTGATATTCTGTGTTTCAGCTGAGGGGCTGTCCTGCCTTATATAAGTGGTATGTTTTGTTTTTTTCTCTACTAAATACTTGAGCTTTGGCTGGCTAAGATGTGCTTGCAATCAACTGGACGTATAAGCAAATTTAAGTACACTTTTATCTGCACTTTTTCGTATAGTACTGTATTTTATGTATTTTTCTTTCTCACTGAATATTAATTGAATTGAAAATTGTGGCTCTGTGTCTCTACAGAGAGCTTGTGTCTCTACAGAGATCTTGTTAGAAGTGTAGCCATTGATAGCATTGGGGGGTAGTTTCACTTTGATATTCTGTGATTCAGCTGAGGGGTTGTCCTGCCTTATATAAATTGTACAATTTGTTTTTTCTCTGTTAAATACTTGAGCTTTGGCCGGCTAAGATCTGCTTGTAATCAACTGGATGCATAAACGAATTTAAGTACACTTTTATCTGCATTTTTTCATATAGTACTGCATTTTATGTATTTTTGTTTCTCACTGAATATTAATTGAACTGAAAATTGTGGCTCTGTGTCTTGACAGAGAGCTTGTGTCTCTACAGAGATCTTGTTAGAAGTGTAGCCATTGACAACAGTGGAGAGGTAGTTTCACTTTGATATTCTGTGTTTCAGCTGAGGGCTGTCCTGCCTTATATAAGTCGTACATTTTGTTGTTCTTTCTGCTAAATACTTGAGCTTTGGCTGGCTAACATCTACTTGCTATCAACTGGACATATAAGCAAATTTAACTACACTTTTATCTGCACATTTTTCATATAGTACTGCATTTTATGTATTTTTGTTTCTCACTGAATATTAATTGAACTGAAAATTGTGGCTCTGTGTCTCTACAGAGCTTGTGTCTCTACAGAGATCTTGTTAGAAGTGTAGCCATTGATAGCAGTGGGGGTAGTTTCACTTTGATATTCTGTGTTTCAGCTGAGGGGCTGTCCTGCCTTATATAAGTGGTACATTTTGTTTTTCTCTGCTAAATACTTGAGCTTTGACCGGCTAAGATCTGTTTGCAATCAACTGGATGTATAAGCAAATTTAAGTACACTTTTATCTGCAATTATTCATGTAGTACTGCATTTTCTGTATTTTTGTTTCTCACTGAATATTAATTGAACTGAAAATTGTGGCTCGGTGTCTCTACAGAGAGGTTGTGTCTCTACATTGATCTTGTTAGAAGTATAGCCATTGATAGCAGTGGGGGGTAGTTTCACTTTGATATTCTGTGTTTTAGCTGAGGGGCTGTCCTGCCTTATATAAGTGGTACATTTTGTTTTTTTCTGCTAAATACTTGAGCTTTGACCAGCTTTGATCTGCTTGCAATCAACTAGATGTATAAGCAAATTTAAGTACACTTTTATCTGCACTTTTTTCATATAGTACTGTATTTTATGTATTTTTCTTTCTCACTGAATATTAATTGAATTGAAAATTGTGGCTCTGTGTCTCTACAGAGAGCTTGTGTCTCTACAGAGATCTTGTTAGAAGTGTAGCCATTGATAGCATTGGGGGGTAGTTTCACTTTGATATTCTGTGATTCAGCTGAGGGGTTGTCCTGCCTTATATAAATTGTACAATTTGTTTTTTCTGTTAAATACTTGAGCTTTGGCCGGCTAAGATCTGCTTGTAATCAACTGGATGCATAAACGAATTTAAGTACACTTTTATCTGCATTTTTTCATATAGTACTGCATTTTATGTATTTTTGTTTCTCACTGAATATTAATTGAACTGAAAATTGGGGGTCTGTGTCTCTAAACAGAGCTTGTGTCTCTACAGAGATCTTGTTAGAAGTGTAGCCATTGACAACAGTGGAGAGGTAGTTTCACTTTGATATTCTGTGTTTCAGCTGAGGGTCTGTCCTGCCTTATATAAGTGGTATGTTTTTTTTCTGTTAAATACTTGAGCTTTGGCCGGCTAAGATCTGCTTGTAATCAACTGGATGCATAAACGAATTTAAGTACACTTTTATCTGCATTTTTTCATATAGTACTGCATTTTATGTATTTTTGTTTCTCACTGAATATTAATTGAACTGAAAATTGTGGCTCTGTGTCTTGACAGAGAGCTTGTGTCTCTACAGAGATCTTGTTAGAAGTGTAGCCATTGACAGCAGTGGAGAGGTAGTTTCACTTTGATATTCTGTGTTTCAGCTGAGGGGCTGTCCTGCCTTATATAAGTGGTATGTTTTGTTTTTTTCTCTACTAAATACTTGAGCTTTGGCCAGCTAAGATCTGCTTGCAATCAACTGGACGTATAAGTGAATTAAGTACACTTTTATCTGTATTTTTTCATATAGTACTGCATTTTAAGTATTTTTGTTTCTCACTGAATATTAATTGAACTGAAAATTGTTGCTCTGTTTCTGTACAGAGAGCTTGTGTCTCTACAGAGATCTTGTTAGAAGTATAGCCATTGATAGCAGTGGGGGGTAGTTTCACTTTGATATTTTGTGTTTCAGATGATGGGCTGTCCTGCCTTACATCAGTGGTACATTTAGTTTTTTCTGCTAAATACTTGAGCTTTGGCCAGCTAAGATCTGTTTGCAATCAACTGGAAGTATAAGCAAATTTAAGTACATTTACATCTTCACTTTTATCATATAGTACTGCATTTTATGTATATTTGTTTCTCACTGAATATTAATTGAACTGAAAATTGTTGCTTTATGTCTCTACAGAGAGCATGTTTCTCTGCAGTGATCTTGTTAGAAGTGTAGCCTTTTATAGCAGTGGGGAGGTAGTTTCACTTTGATATTCTGTGTTTCAGCTGAGGGGCTGTCCTGCCTTATATAAGTGGTACATTTTGTTTTTTCTCTGTTAAATACTTGAGCTTTGGCAGGCTAAGATCTGCTTGCAATCAACTGGATGTATAAGCAAATTTAAGTATACTTTTATCTGCACTTTTTTCATATAGTAGTTCATTTTATCTATTTTTGTTTCTCACTGAATATTAATTGAACTGAAAATTGTGGCTCTGTGTCTCTACAGAGAGCTTGTGTCTCTACAGAGATCTTGTTAGAAGTGTAGCCATTGATAGCAGTGGGGGTAGTTTCACTTTGATATTCTGTGTTTCAGCTGAGGGGCTGTCCTGCCTTATATAAGTGGTACATTTTGTTTTTTTCTGCTAAATACTTGAGCTTTGACAGGCTAACATCTCCTTGCAATCATCTGGATGTAACAGAAAATTTAAGGACACTTTTATCTGCACTTTTTCATATAGTACTGCATTTTATGTATTTTTGTTTCTCACTGAATATTAATTGAACTGAAAATTGTGGCTCTGTGTCTCTACAGAGAGCTTGTGTCTCTACAGAGATCTTGTTAGAAGTGTAGCCATTGATAGCAGTGGGGGTAGTTTCACTTTGATATTCTGTGTTTCAGCTGAGGGGCTGTCCTGCCTTATATAAGTGGTACATTTTGTTTTTTTCTGCTAAATACTTGAGCTTTGGCTGGCTAAGATCTGCTTGCAATCAACTGGATGTATAAGCAAATTTAAGTACACTTTTATCTGCAATTTTTCATATAGTACTGCATTTTCTGTATTTTTGTTTCTCACTGTATATTAATTGAACTGAAAATTGTGGCTCTGTGTCTCTACAGAGAGCTTGTGTCTCTACAGAGATCTTGTTAGAAGTGTAGCCATTGACAGCAGTGGGGGTAGTTTCACTTTGATATTCTGTGTTTCAGCTGAGGGCTGTCCTGCCTTATATAAGTCGTACATTTTGTTGTTCTTTCTGCTAAATACTTGAGCTTTGGTCGGCTAAGATCTGCCTGCAATCAGCTGGATGTATAAGTAAATTTAAGTACACTTTTATTTGCACCTTTTTCATACAGTATTGCATTTTATGCATTTTTGTTTCTCACTGAATATTAATTGAACTGAAACTTCTAGCTCTGTGTCTCTACAGAGAGCTTGTGTCTCTACAGAGATCTTGTTAGAAGTGTAGCCATTTATAGCAGTGGGGGGTAGTTTCACTTTGATATTCTGTGATTCAGCTGAGGGGTTGTCCTGCCTTATATAAATTGTACAATTTGTTTTTTCTCTGTTAAATACTTGAGCTGTGGCCAGCTAAGATCTGCTTGCAATCAACTGGACGTATAAGCAAATTTAAGTACACTTTTATCTGCATTTTTTCATATAGTACTGCATTTTAAGTATTTTTGTTTCTCACTGAATATTAATTGAACTGAAAATTGTGGCTCTGTGTCTCTACAGAGAGCTTGTGTCTCTACAGAGATCTTGTTAGAAGTGTAGCCATTGATAGCAGTGGGGTAGTTTCACTTTGATATTCTGTGTTTCAGCTGAGGGGCTGTCCTGCCTTATATAAGTGGTACATTTTGTTTTTCTGCTAAATACTTGAGCTTTGGCCAGCTAAGATCTGCTTGCAATCAACTGGACATATAAGTGAATTTAAGTACACTTTTATCTGCACTTTTTTCATATAGTACTGCATTTTATGTATTTTTGTTTCTCACTGAATATTAATTGAACTGAAAATTGTGGCTCTGTGTCTCTACAGAGAGCTTGTGTCTCTACAGAGATCTTGTTAGAAGTGTAGCCATTGATAGCAGTGGGGGTAGTTTCACTTTGATATTCTGTGTTTCAGCTGAAGGGCTGTCCTGCCTTATATAAGTGGTACATTTTTTTCTCTGCTAAATTCTTGAGCTTTGGCCAGCTAAGATCTGCTTGCAATCAACTGGACATATAAGCAAATTTAAGTACACTTTTATCTGCACTTTTTTCATATAGTACTGCATTTTATGTATTTTTGTTTCTCACTGAATATTAATTGAACTGAAAATTGTGGCTCTGTGTCTCTACAGAGAGCTTGTGTCTCTACAGAGATCTTGTTAGAAGTGTAGCCATTGATAGCAGTGGGGGTAGTTTCACTTTGATATTCTGTGTTTCAGCTGAGGGGCTGTCCTGCCTTATATAAGTGGTACATTTTGTTTTTTCTCTGCTAAATACTTGAGCTTTGGCCAGCTAAGATCTGCTTGCAATCAACTGGACATATAAGCAAATTTAAGTACACTTTTATCTGCACTTTTTTCATATAGTACTGCATTTTATGTATTTTTGTTTCTCACTGAATATTAATTGAACTGAAAATTGTGGCTCTGTGTCTCTACAGAGAGCTTGTGTCTCTACAGAGATCTTGTTAGAAGTGTAGCCATTGATAGCAGTGGGGGTAGTTTCACTTTGATATTCTGTGTTTCAGCTGAGGGGCTGTCCTGCCTTATATAAGTGGTACATTTTGTTTTTTCTCTGCTAAATACTTGAGCTTTGGCCAGCTAAGATCTGCTTGCAATCAACTGGACATATAAGCAAATTTAAGTACACTTTTATCTGCACTTTTTTCATATAGTACTGCATTTTATGTATTTTTGTTTCTCACTGAATATTAATTGAACTGAAAATTGTGGCTCTGTGTCTCTACAGAGCTTGTGTCTCTACAGAGATCTTGTTAGAAGTGTAGCCATTGATAGCAGTGGGGGGTAGTTTCACTTTGATATTCTGTGTTTCAGCTGAGGGGCTGTCCTGCCTTATATAAGTGGTACATTTTGTTTTTTCTGCTAAATACTTGAGCTTTGGCCGGCTAAGATCTGCTTGCAATCAACTGGATGTATAAGCGAATTTAAGTACACTTTTATCTGCATTTTTTCATATAGTACTGCATTTTATGCATTTTTTGCTTCTCACTGAATATTAATTGAACTGAAAATTGTGGCTCTGTGTCTCTACAGAGAGCTTGTGTCTCTACAGAGATCTTGTTAGAAGTGTAGCCATTGATAGCAGTGGGGGGTAGTTTCACTTTGATATTCTGTGTTTCAGCTGAGGGGCTGTCCTGCCTTATATAAGTGGTACATTTTGTTTTTTTCTCTGCTAAATACTTGAGCTTTGGCCGGCTAAGATCTGCTTGCAATCAACTGGATGTATAAGTGAATTTAAGTACACTTTTATCTGCACTTTTTTCATATAGTACTGCATTTTATGTATTTTTGTTTCTCACTGAATATTAATTGAACTGAAAATTGTGGCTCTGTGTCTCTACAGAGAGCTTGTGTCTCTACAGAGATCTTGTTAGAAGTGTAGCCATTGATAGCAGTGGGGGTAGTTTCACTTTGATATTCTGTGTTTCAGCTGAGGGCTGTCCTGCCTTATATAAGTGGTACATTTTGTTTTTTTCTGCTAAATACTTGAGCTTTGGCTGGCTAAGATCTGCTTGCAATCAACTGGACATATAAGCAAATTTAAGTACACTTTTATCTGCACTTTTTCATATAGTACTGCATTTTATGTATTTTTGTTTCTCACTGAATATTAATTGAACTGAAAATTGTGGCTCTGTGTCTCTACAGAGAGCTTGTGTCTCTACAGAGATCTTGTTAGAAGTGTAGCCATTGATAGCAGTGGGGGTAGTTTCACTTTGATATTCTGTGTTTCAGCTGAGGGGCTGTCCTGCCTTATATAAGTGGTACATTTTGTTTTTCTGCTAAATACTTGAGCTTTGGCTGGCTAAGATCTGCTTGCAATCAACTGGATGTATAAGTGAATTTAAGTACACTTTTATCTGCACTTTTTCATATAGTACTGCATTTTATGTATTTTTGTTTCTCACTGAATATTAATTGAACTAAAAATTGTGGCTCTGTCTCTACAGAGAGCTTGTGCCTCTACAGAGATCTTGTTAGAAGTGTAGCCATTGATAGCAGTGGGGGTAGTTTCACTTTGATATTCTGTGTTTTAGCTGAGGGGCTGTCCTGCCTTATATAAGTGGTACATTTTGTTTTTTTCTGCTAAATACTTGAGCTTTGACCAGCTTTGATCTGCTTGCAATCAACTAGATGTATAAGCAAATTTAAGTACACTTTTATCTGCACTTTTTTCATATAGTATTGCATTTTTTGTATTTTTCTTTCCCACTGAATATTAATTGAACTGAAAATTGTGGCTCTGTGTCTCTACAGAGAGCTTGTGTTTCTACAGAGATCTTGTTAGAAGTATAGCCATTGATAGAAGTGGGGGTAGTTTCACTTTGATATTCTGTGTTTCAGCTGAGGGGCTGTCCTACCTTATATAAGTGGTACATTTTGTTTTTTTCTGCTAAATACTTGAGCTTTGGCCAGCTAAGATCTGCTTGCAATCAACTGGATGTATAAACAAATTTAAGTACACTTTTATCTGCACTTTTTCATATAGTACTGCATTTTATTTATTTTTGTTTCTCACTGAATATTAATTGAACTGAAAATTGTGGCTCTGTGTCTCTACAGAGAGCTTGTGTCTCTACAGAGATCTTGTTAGAAGTGTAACCATTGATAGCAGTGGGGGTAGTTTCATTTTGATATTTTGTTTCAGCTGTGGGGCTGTCCTGCCTTACATAAGTGGTACATTTTGTTTTCTCTCTGCTAAATATTTGAGCTTTGGCTGACTAAGATCTGCTTTCAATCAGCTGGATGTATAAGCACATTTAAGTACACCTTTTTCTGCACTTTTTTCATATAGTACTGCATTTTATGAATTTTTGTTTCTGACTGAATATTAATTGAAATGGAAAATGTGGTTCTCTGTCTCTACAGAGAGATTGTGTCTCTACAGCGATCTTGCCAGGAGTGTAGCCACTGATAGCAGTGCACGGTAGTTTCACTCTGATATTCTGTGTTTCAGCTGAGAGGCTGTCCTATCAGTGGTACATTTGTTTTTTTCTCTGCTAAATACTTGAGCTTTGGCCAGCTAAGATCTGCATGCAATACACTGGACATATAAGTGAAGTTAAGTATTCTTTTATCTACACCAATTTTCATATAGCTATTGAAAGCAGTGGGGGGTAGTTTCACTTTAATATTCTGTGTTTCAGCTGAGGGGCTGTCCTGCCTTATATCAGTGGTACATTTTGTTTTTTCTCTGCTAAATACTTGAGCTTTGGCCAGCTAAGATCTACTTGCAATCAACTTGATGTATAAGCGAATTTAAGTACACTTTTATCTGTACTTTTTTCATGTAGTACTGCATTTTATGGATTTTTGTTTCTCAGTGAATATTAATTGAACTGATTATTGTGGTTTGGTGTCTCTACAGAGAACGTGTTAGAATGGTAGGCATCGATAGAAGTGGGGGGGGGTAGTTTCACTTTTATATTCTGTGTTTCAGCTGAGGGGCTGTCCTTGTGGTACATTTTATTTTTTCTCTGCTAAATACTTGAACTTTGGCCGGCTAAGATCTGCTAGCAATCAAGTGGATGTATAAGTGAATTTAAGTACACTTATCTGTACGTTTTTCATATAGTACTGCATTTTTTTTTGTTTCTCATAAAATGTTAATTAAACTGAAAATTGTGGCTCCGTGCCTCTACAGAGAGCTTGTGACTCTACAGAGATCTTGTTAGAAGTGTAGCCATTGATAGCAGTGGGGGTTAGTTTCACTTTGATATTCTGTGTTTCAGCTGAGGGGCTGTCCTACCTTATAAGTGGTACATTTTGTTTTTTCTCTGCTAAATACTTGAGCTTTGGCCGGCTAAGATCTGCTTGCAGTCAACTGGATGTATAAGCAAATTTAAGTACCCTTTTACTTGCACTTTTTTATATAGTACTGCATTTTATTTATTTTTGTTTCTCAAACTGAAAATTGTGACTGTCTCTACACAGAGCTTGTCTCTCTAAAGAGATCTTGTTAGAAGTGTAGCCATTGATAGGAGCTGGGGAGGGGTAGTTTCACTTTGATATTCTGTGTTTCAGCTGAGGGGCTATCCTGCCTTAAATCAGTGGTACATTTTGTTTTTTTTTCTCTGCTAAATACTTGAGCTTTGGCCGGCTAAGATCTGCTTGTAATCAACTGGACATAGAATCGAATTTAAGTACACTTTTATCTGCACTTTTTCAAATAGTACTGCATTTTACGTATTTTAGTTTCTCACTGAATATTAATTGAAATGAAAATTGTGGCTCTGTGTCTCTAGAGATAGCTTCTCTCTCTACAGAGATCTTGTTAGAAGTCTAGCCATTGATAGCAGTGGGGGGCGGTTGTTTCACTTTAATATTTTGTTTCAGCTGTGGGACTGCCCTGCATTATATAGGTGGTACATTTTTTTCTCTGCTAAATACTTGAGCTTTGGCCAGCTAAGATCTGCTTGCAATCAGCTGGAAGTATAAGCAAACTTAAGAACAGTTTTACCTGTACTTTTTCATATAATACTGCATTTTATGTATTTTTTTTTTGTTTCTCATTGGATATTAATAGAACTGACAATTGTGGTTCTGTGTCTCTACAGAGATCTTGTTAAAAGTGTAGCCATTGAAAGCAGTGGGGGGAAGTTTCACTTTGATATTCTAGGTTTCAGCTGAGGGGCTGTATTCCCTTATATAAATGGTACATTTTGTTTTTTCTAAGCTAAATACTGGAGCTGTAGCCGGCTAAGATCTGCTTGCAATCAACGCTATGTATAAGCAAATTTAAGTACACTTTTATCTGCACTGTTTTCATATAGTACTGCTTTTTAAGTATTTTTGTTTCTCACTGAATATTAAATTGAAAATTGTGGCTCTGTCTCTACAGAGAGCTTGTTAGAAGTGTAGCCATTTATAGCAGTGGGGATAGTTTCACTTTGATATTCTGTGTTTCAGCTGAGGGGCTGTATTCCCTTATATAAGTGGTACATTTTGTTTTTTCTAAGCTAAATACTTGAGCTTTGGCCGGCTAAGATCTGCTTGCAATCAACACTATGTATAAGCGAATTTAAGTACACTTTTATCTGCACTTTTTTCATATAGTACTGCATTTTATGTATTTTTGTTTTTCAGTGAATATTAAACTAAAAATTGTGTCGCTGTGTCTCTACAAAGAGCTTGTGTCTGAGCTCTCTCGACTCAGTACTGGCAAAACCAGTCAGGAGGAGAAGGTAACCACACACACCACAAACCCAGTCTCACATAGACCTATCACAACTGCAAACCAAACACAAACACACAAAAACATACTCTGAGGCTCTAAATAAAAATCTACCAAAACAACAGAGGCCTCCAAAGCAGACATCCAAGCAACCACTACCTCAAAACATAACACATGCAACACATAGTTTACAAGATCAGTGTGCCAAACAGTCACAGCCCTTAAGGCCAAACAACATGCCTGATACACCTGTAATAGGTGACTCCATAGTCAGACACACTGACGTCCCACTCACCAGACTGAACAAGGAAAAGGTTACAGTAAGCTGCCTGTCGGGCGCTAGAACCCACCACATAACACAGTCACTCCAAAGCAAGTACAAATACGACTCAGTCATTGTCCATGCCGGTGTGAAAGACCTGAGATGTACCTCCCTGGACTACATGAAAAGAGACAGAGGAGTTCTCTGATTATGTAGCCCAGGCTGGTATGATCAAGAATGATGCCACAGTACAAAGACAAAATGATCAGCTTTAACAATTGGCTTAATTACTGGTGTCATTCAAAAGGGGATCCAATGTCTGTCTGCTTGGGATGACATGCTTGACAAGCAACACTGCTTCGCAAGGGACAGCTTGCACCTGTCACCCTTGGGTTTCCGGATATTGGCCAAGGCTCTTGCCACCCCCATAGTGCCTTTTTTAGGCAAGGCTCAAAAGACAAACCCACCTCCCTAGAAAACACAAGTGGAAAAAAACTAAGGGTAATGCTGCTCAACGCCAGAAGTCTAAACCTCAAGATGCATGCACTCGAAGCCCTCCTCAGTATGGAGAACATCAATGCCTGCGCAGTGACTGAAACCTGGTTCAAGGCTCCTGAGAGCACCCCAGCACTACCAGGTTATACCTCATATCATGCTTTTGGGCCCCAAAACTTGGACTGAACCACAAAAGGAAGGGGAGTATCCATATTCATCAAATATACCCACACCTCCAGGTTAGTGGCAATGCACGAAGCATCAGAGACCATCCATGTGCAACTAACCGTAGGCAAAACTGCCCTACAGTTTGTAGCATGCTACAGACCACCCTCTCAAACTCAGGAACCCCACTCAGCCTTCCTGAAGACACTGGAGAGTATGAATGTCTCTCCAAATACCATCATATTGGGAGACGTCAACTACCCAAACAGACTGGGAACATTACTCAAGCCCAAATACCCTAGCCCAAAGGTTCCTAGAATTCATAAACTCAAATGTGATGGAACAACTAGTCACCACTCCAACAAGAGGAGATAATATATCAGACCTGATCATCACAAACATGGGGACACAATGCTCCACACCGGAAGTATACCCCTCATTGGTGAGATCAGACCATAAATTAATCTCACTGGAAATCCACATCCCGCCCCCACCCCCAGCACAAAAGACCACAGTGAAGAATTTCTCAAAAGCTGACTTCACACTTCTTAAGACTGAAGTGGTATCCTTCAAGGCCCCTGAGCCAGTGGAAACCACAGCCCACACCGCTGAATCCTTTATAAATGCCTTCTACGGACACCTTCAAGAATGCATGGATCATGCAATCCCAAATAAAACCAAGACCCATTCCCCCAAAGGCAGGCGTCCTGTCTGGTGGACCCCAGCCATTAATAAGCTTTACAACAGGAGGAGGAAGCTACTACATGACACAGCAAAATCCCTAAAAGGGAAGGAATCTCTGATCGGTACTAGCAAAAAACTACGATCACTCATAAAATCATCCAAGGCCAACTTTGAGAGAAAAATCGCAAAAGACACAAAAGACAATCACAAGGCCTTCTTTAGTTATGTTTAAAACCTGGGCAGAAACTCCCAAATATGCTCAGAGTTAGTCCAAAATGACAAAAAATACACTGAACCCACAGACATTGCCAACATACTGGAAGACAGGTTCAGTGCAAATTTCTCCCTCTCCCAAAAGGACAAATATCTATCCCAGCAGAGTGTAGCCTCCCTGACATCTCAGATGCCCAGGTGAGAGCCACCCTCTCCAAAGCTAAAAACACAGCATCAATGGGACCAGACGGTGTCCCAGGCTGCATGCTACATGAACTCCAAGAGGAACTAAACCCACACATAAGGCTGCTGTTTAATCTTAGCCTTACTACAGGATACGTGCCCAAAGAATGGCATACAGCAACAGTGGTCCCACTCCACAAAGGAGGCGCTTCTATGGACCCTGGAAATTACCATCCCATAAGCTTGACAAGCCTGGTCTGCAAAGTTATGGAGAGGATCATAATGGAACTCATAAACCAAGACATTGGGGACCTACAGACACTGGATCCCACCCAATTCGGCTTTGTCAAGGGCAGATCCTGCCTTTTGAACCTGGTTGACTTTTCTGAAACAGTCACTAAGGCCATTGATGAGGGTAAGGCAGTTCACACAGCCTACCTTGACCTTGCAAAGGCCTTCAACACAATACCCCACTCAGGCATCATAGACAAGCTCACCAGCTTAAATGTAAACCCATATGTCATAAGATGGGTTGCAAACTGGCACAAGGACAGAACCCACAAGGTCAGAATTGCTGGAGCCATGTCAGACTCTAAGCCAGTCACAAGCGGTGTCCCACAGGGCTCAGTCCTGGGACCCCTCTTGTTCAGCATTTATTTTTCTGAGGTGCAAGCTAACTTAGGAGGACTGTGGCTGACAAAGTTCGCAGACGACTGCAAACTGGGCGCCATGACTGATACTCCAGCGGACACAAGAATCCTTCAGAAAGGCCTCATAGAAATGGATAACTGGTGCCAGAGCCATGGCCTTAAACTGAACACCAAAAAAAACAAAGTACCCACAAATTACCACATAGGTGGTAATCCATTAAGCATGGAAGAAGTAATCAGGGACCCAAGTTGACAGTAACTTCTCATTTGACACTCACATTGCCAAAGTGGTTAGGAAGACCTTCTATATTGCCCACCTTATCATGAAAGGATTCACATCTAGATCAAGAGAGGTCATTGTGCCCCTATACTCTTCCCTTATCAGGCCCATAATTGAGTACAATGACCCATTTGGGATGTACCTTACCAGACACCTGCAGCAGTTAGAAAGACCCCAAAAGTACCACATCAAGAGGATCAAGGGTCTCAAACATATGTCATATGCTGCCCGGCTGAAGAAACTCCAGCTCTATTCAGTCGCATACCGCCTACTCAGAGGCGATCTATGCCTGACATACAAGGCCATGTCCAATCCAGAATTAATGGACATACTCCACCTCAGGAAATCCAAATCCACCAGCGCCATGAGAGCGAGAGATCTGAACCTCAACACAGAAATACACAGGATGTGCTGGAGGCACAGATTCATAACCCAAAGGCTCCTTACACTATGGGACAGAATCCCAGTCCATGTTAGGCAGAGCCCCTCACTGACCCTCTTCAAGAGAAATCTTGATGAGTGGATGGGAGATCGTAGTTTTACCCCGGGGGTCATCTCTGTGTCACTACTAGACAGAGGCACAGTAAACTAAACCCTAAATGGGCACAGTATTCTCATTCCAAGGGGTGGCGAAAGCCACACACACTCTGGCAAGGCTTACAAATGCCCTAGGGCAGATAGCCTAGTATGAACCTATGAACCTATAGTGATCTTGTTAGAAGTGCAGCTGTTGATAGCAGTGGAAGATAGTTTCACTTTGATATTCTGTTTCAGCTGAAGGGCTGTCCTGCCATGTATAAGTGGTACATTTTGTTTGTTTTCTGCTAAATACTTCAGCTTTGGCCAGCTAAGATCTGCTTGCAATCAGCTGGACATATAAGAGAATTTAGGTAAGCTATTATCTGCACTTTTTTTATATAGTACTGCATGTTATGTATTTTTGTTTCTCACTGAATATTAATTGAACTGAATATTGTGGTTCTGCGTCTCTACAGAGAGATTGTAACTCTACAGAGATCTTGTTAGAAGTGTAGCCATTGAGAGCAGTTGGGGACAATTTCACTTTGATATTCTGTGTTTCAGCTGAGGGGCTGTCCTGCCTTCTATAAGTGGTGCATTTTGTTTTTTTCTGTGCTAAATACTTCAGCTTTGGCCCGCTAAGATCTTCTTGCAATCAACTGGATGTATAAGTGAATTGAAGTACTTTTATCTGCACTTTTTTCATATAGTAATGCATTTTATGTATTTTTGTTTCTCACTGAATATTAATTGAACTGAAACTTGTGACTCTGTCTCTCTATAGAGAGCTTGGGTGTCTACAGAGATCTTGTTAGAAGGGTAGTCATTGATAGCAGTGAGGTGTAGTTTCACTTTGGTATTCTGTATTTCAGCTGAGGGGCTGTCTTATATCAGTGGTACATTTTGTTTTTTTTTTCTCTGCTTTGGCCGTCTAAGATCTTCTTGCAATCAACTGGACTTATAAGCTAATTTAAGTACACTTTTATCTGCACATTATTCATACAGTACTGCATTTTAAGTATTTTAGTTTCTCACTGAATATTAATTGAACTGAAAATTGTGGCTCTGTGTCTCTAGAGAGAGCAGTGGGGGGTAATTTCACTTTGATATTCTGTTTCAGCTGAGGGGCTGTCCTGCCTTATATAAGTGGTACCTTTTGTTTTTTTCTCTGCTAAATACTTGAGCTTTGGCCAGCTTGGCCAGCTAAGATCTGCTTACAATACACTGGACGTATAAGCGAATTTAATTTCACTTTCTTTCTGCACTTTTTATATATAGTACTGCATTTTATGTATTTTTGTTTCTCACTGAATATTAATTGAACTGAAAAATGTGGTTCTGTGTCTCTACAGAGAGATTGTGTCACTACAGCGATCTTGCCAGGGGTGTAGCCATTGACAGCAGTGCAGGGTAGCTTAACTTTGATATTCTGTGTTTCAGCTGAGGGGCTTTCCTGCCTTACATCAGTGGTACATTTTGTTTTTTCTCTGCTAAATACTTGAGCTTTGGCCAGCTAAGATCTGCTTGCAATACACTGGACATATAAGTGAATTTAAGTACACTTTTAATTGCACTTTTTTTATATAGCACTCCATTTTATGTATTTTCACTAAATATTAACTGAACTGAAAAATTGTGGTTCTGTGTCTCTACAGAGATCTTGTCATGAGTGTAGCCATTGACAGCAGTGGAGGGTAGTTTCTCTCTGATATTGTGTTTCAGCTGTCCTGCCTTATAACAGTAGTACATTTTGTTTTTTTTCTCTGCTAAATACTTGTGCTTTGGCCATCTAAGATCTGTTTGCAATCAACTCGACATATAAGTGAATTTACGTACACTTTTATCCACACTTTTTTCATATAGTACTGATTTTTATGTTTTTTTTGTTTTTCACAGACTATAAATTGAACTGAAAATTGTGGCTCTGTGTCTCTACAGAGATCTTGTTAGAAGTATAGCCATTGACAGCAGTGGGGGGTGGTAGTTTCACTTTGATATTCTGTTTGAGCTGAGGGGCTGTCCTGCCTTATATAGGTGGTACAATTTTTTTTTCTCTTCTAAATACTTGAGCTTTGGCTGGCTAAGATCTGTTTACAATCAACTGGATGTATAAGCAAACTTATCTGTACTTTTTCATATAGTACTGCATTTTATGTATTTTTGTTTCTGACGGAATATTAATTGAACTGAAAATTGCGGCTCTGTGCCTCTACAGAGAGCTTGTGTCTCTACAGAGGTCTTGCTAGAAGTGTAGCCATTGATAGCAGTAGGGGTTAGTTTCACTTGGATATTCTGGGTTTCAGCTGAGGGGCTGTCCTGTTTTATATAAGTGGTATATTTTGTTTTTTCTCTGCTAAATACTTGAGCTTTGGCCGGCTAAGATCAGCTTGCAATCAACTGGACGTATAAGCGAACTGAAGTACCCTTTTATTTGCACTTTTTTCATATAGTACTGCATTTTATTTATTTTTGTTTCCCAATGAATATTATTTGAACTGAAAATTGTGACTCAGTCTCTACAGAGAGCTTGTGTCTCTAAAGAGATCTTGTTAGAAGTGTAGCCATTGATAGCAGCCGGGGGTAGTTTCACTTTGATATTCTGGGTTTCAGCTGAGGGGCTGTCCTGTTTTATAAGTGGTATATTTTGTTTTTTCTCTGCTAAATACTTGAGGTTTGGCCGGCTAAGATATGCTTGCAATCAACTGGACATATAAGCAAATTTAAGTACACTTTTATTTGCACTTTTTTCATTTAGTACTACATTTTATTTATTTTTTTCTCACTAAATATTAATTGAAATGAAAATTGTGGCTCTGTGTCTCTAGAGATAGCTGCTGTCTCTACAGCAATCTTGTTAGAAGTGTAGCCATTGATAGCAGTGGGGGACGGTTGTTTCACTTTGATATTCTGTTTCAACTGAGGGGCTGTCCTGCCTTATATAGGTGGTATGTTTTGTTTTTTTCTCTGCTAAATACGTGAGCTTTGGCCGGCTAAGATCTGCTTGCAATCACCTGGATGTATAAGTGAACTTAAAAACACTTATCTGCACTTTTTCATATACTACTGCATTTTATACATTTTTGCTTCTCATTGAATATTAATAGAACTAAAAAATGTGGCTCTGTGGCCGTACAGAGATCTTGTGTCTCTACAGATATCTTGTTAGAAGTGTAGCCATTGATAGCACTGGGGGGGGGGTAGTTTCAATTTGACATTCTGTTTCAGCTGAGGGGCTGTCCTGCCTTACATAAGAGGTACATTTTGTTTTTTCATTGCAAAATGCTTGAACTTTGGCTGGCTAAGATCTGCTTGCAATCAGTTAGGTGTATATGTGATCCTAAGCACACTTATCTACACATTTTTCATATACTACTGCATTTTATGTCTCTACAGAGATCTTGTTGGCCATCAATAGCACTGGGGGGGGGATAGTTTCACTTTGATATTCTGTGTTTCAGTTGATGGGCTGTCCTGCCTTATATCTATGGTACATTTTGTTTTTTCTCTGCTAAATACTTGAGCTGTGGATGTATAAGCGAATTTAGGTACATTTATATCTGCACTTTTTCATATAGTACTGCATTTTATGCATTTTTGTTTCTCACTGAATATTAATTGAAATGTAAATTGTGGATCAGTGTCTCTACATAGATCTTGTTAAAAGTGTAGCCATTTGTAGCAGTGGGGGGTAGTTTCATTTTGATATTCTGTGTTTCAGCTGAGGGGCTGTATTCCCGTATATAAGTGGTACATTTTGTTTTTTTTTTTATAAACAAAATACTTCAGCTTTGCACGGTTAAGATCTGCTTGCAATCAACTGGATGTATAAGTGAATTTAAGTAAACTTTTATCTGCACTTTTTTCCATATAGTACTGCATTTTAACCTGGAAAAGCTGAAAGACACAACAACTGAGTATTAATTGAACTGAATATTACAGCTATGTGTCCCTACAAGGAGCTTGTGACTCTACATAGGTCTTGCTAGGAGTGTAGCCACTGATAGCAGTGGGGGGGAGTGGGGTAGTTTCACTGTTAGTTTGTGTTTCAGTTGAGGAGCTGTCCTGTCTTATATAAGTGGTGCATTTTGTTTTTTCTCTGCTAAATACTTGAGCTTTGGCCAGCTAATATCTGCTTGCAACACATTGGATGTATAAGCGAATTTAAGTACACTTTTTTCTGCAGTTTTTTTCATATAGTACTGCATTTTATGTATTTTTTTCTTTTTCACTGAATATTAATTGAACTGAGGAATGTGGTACTGTGTCTCTACAGAGAGATTGTGTCTCTACAGCGATCTTGTCAGAAGTGTAGCCTTTGATAGCAGTGGGGGGTAGTTTCATTCTGTGTTTCAGCTGAGGGGCTGTCCTGCCTTACATCAGTGGTACATTTTGTTTTTTCTCTGCTAAATCCTTGAGTTTTGGCCAGCTAAGATCTGCTTGCAATCAACTCGACGTATAAGTGAATTTAAGTACACTTTTATCCACACTTTTTTCATACAGTACTGCTTTGTATGTGTTTTTGTTTTTCACTGAATATTAATGAACTGAAAATTGTGGCACTGTGTCTCTACAGAGATCTTGTGTAGCAATTGATAGCAGTGGGGGGTAGTTTCATGTTAATATTCTGTTTCAGCTGAAGGGCTCACCTGCCTTAGGTACATTTTGTTTTTCTCTGCTAAATACGAGGTTTGGCCGGCTAAGATCTGTTTGCAATCAACTGGACATATAAGCAAATTTAAGTACACTTTTATCTGTACTTTTTTCATATAGTTGTACTTTTTACATATAGTACTGCATTTTATGGATTTTTGCTTCTCACTGAATATTAATTGAACTGAATATTGTGGTTCGGTGTCTCCACAGAGAATGTGTTAGAAGGGTAACCATTGATAAAAGTCGGGGGTAGTTTCACTTTTATATTCTGTGTTTCAGCTGAGGGGCTGTCCTGCCTTATATAAGTGGTAAATTTAGTTTTTTTCTCTGCTACATACTTGAGCTTTGGCCAGCTAAGATCTGCTAGCAATCAACTGGATGTATAAGTAAATTTAAGTACACTTTTATCTGTATGTTTTTCATATAGTACTGCATTTTATGTATTTTTGTTTCTCACAGAATATTAATTGAATTGAAAATTGCAGCTCTGTGCCTCTAGAGAGAGCTTGTGACTCTACAGAGAACTTGTTAGAAGTGTAGCCATTGATAGCAGTGGGGGGTAGTTTCACTTTCATATTCTGTGTTTCAGCTGAGGGGCTGTACTACTTTATATAAGTGGTACATTGTTTTTTTTCTCTGCTAAATACTTGAGCTTTGGCCGGCTAAGATCTGCTTGCAATCAACTGGACCTATAAGCGAATTGAAGTACCCTTTTATTTGCACTTTTTCTTACAGTACTGCATTTTATGTATTTGTGTTTCTCACTAAATATTAATTGAACTGAAAATTGTGACTCTGTGTCTCTACAAAGAGCTTGTGTCTCTAAAGAGATCTTGTTAGAAGTGTCGCCATTGATAGCAGTGGGTGGTAGTTTCACTTTCATATTCTGTGTTTCAGCCGAGGGGCTGTCCTGCCTTAAATCAGTGGTAGATTTTGTTTTTTCTTTGCTAAATACATGAGCATTGGCTGGTTAAGATCTGCTTGCAATCAGCTGGATGTATCAGTGAACTTAAGTATACTTTTATCTGAACTTTTTTATATAGTACTGGATTTTATGCATTTTTGTTTCTCACTGAATATTAATAGAACTGAAAATTGTGGCTCTGTGTCTTTACAGCAATCTTGTTAGAAGTGTAGCCATTGATAGCAGTGGGGGGTAGTTTCACTTTGATATTCTGTGTTTCAGCTGTGGGGCTGTATTCCCTTATACAAGTGGTATATTTTGTTTTTTTTTTCAAAACAAAATACTTGAGCTTTGGCCAGCAAAGATCTTTTTGCAATCAACCGGATGTATAAGTAAATTTAAGTACACTTTTATCTGTATTTTTTCATGCTGTACTGCATTTTATGTATTTTTGTTTCTCACTAAATATTAATTAAACTGAAAATTGTGGCACTGTGCCTCTACAGAGAGCTTGTCTCTCTACAGAGCTCTTGCTATGAAGTGTAGCCATTGACAGCAGTGGGGGACAGTTGTTTCACTTTGATATTCTATTTCAGCTGATGGGCTGTCCTACCTTATATCAGTGGTACATTTTGTTTTTTCTCTGCTAAATACTTGATCTTTGGATGGCTAAGAGCTGCTTGCAATCAACTGGATGTATAAGCAAACTTAAGTACACTTTTATCTGCACTTTTTTCATATTGCACTGAATTTTATGTGTTTTTGTTTCTCACTCACTTGAACCTCAGAACTGAAATAAATAGGACATGCTGGAGGGACAGATGCATAACCCAGAGGCTCCCTTCACTCTGGAATAAAATCCCATTCCAGGTTAGGCAGAGTCCCTCACTGACTCTCCAAGAGGAATCTTGATCAGTGGATGGGAGATCATAGGTTCAACCCGGGTATCACTCTCTGTCACTGTTAGACATAGGCACAGCATACTAACCTTGAAAAAGGGCATAGCAAAATTAATTTAAAATGGGTGGTGAAAGCCAAACACACTCTGGCTAGGCTTATAAATGCCCTAGGGCAGATAGCCTAGTATGAACCTATGAAATAAATATTAATTGAACTGAAAATTGTGGCACTGTGCCTCTACAGAGATCTTGTAGCCATTGATAGCAGTGGGGGGTAGTTTCACTTTGATATTCTGTCTATCAGCTGAAGGGCTGTTCTGCCTTATATAAGTGGTTCATTTTGTTTTTTCTCTGTTAAATACTGGAGCTTTGGCTGGTAAGATCTGCCAGAAATCAGCTGGATGTATAGGCGAATTTAAGTACACTTTTATCTGCACTTTTTTCCATATAGTACTGCATTTTATGTATTTTTGTTTGTCACTGAATATTAATTGAACTGAAAATTGTGGCTATGTGTCTCTGCAGAGAGATTGTGTCTCTACAACGATCTTGTCAGGAGTGTAGCGATTGATAGCAGTGGGGAGTAGTTTAACTTTGATATTCTGTGTTTCAGCTGAGGGGCTGTCCTACCTTATATCAGTGGTAGATTTTGTTTTTTCTCTGCTAAATACTTCAGCTTTGGCTGGCTAAGATCTGCTAGCAATCAAATGGATGTATAATTGAATTTAAGTATACTTTATCTGCACTTTTTTCATATAGTACTGCATTTTATGTATTTTAGTTTCTCACTGTGGAAATTGTGGCTCTGTGTCTCTAGAGAGAGCTTTTGTCTCTACAGATATCTTGTTAGAAGTATAGCCATGTACAGCAGTGGGGGGGTAGTTTCACTTTGACATTCTGTGTTATAGCCAAGGGGCTGTATTCCCTTATATAAGTGATACATTTTGTTTTTTCTAAGCTAAATACTTGCTTTGTTTGGCTAAGATCTGCTTGCAATCAACTGGACATATAAGCGAATTTAAGTACGCTTTTATCTGCCCTTTTTTTCATATAGTACCGCATTTTATGTATTTTTGTTTCTCAGTGAATATTAATTGAACTAAAACTTGTGTTCTCTCTACAGAGAGCTTGTGTCTCTATTGGGATCTTGTTAGAAGTGTAGCCATTGATAGCAGTGGGGGGTAGTTTCACTTTGATATTCTGTTTCAGCTTATGTCCTGCCATATATAAGTGGTACATTTTGTTTGTTTTCTGCTAAATACTTCAGCTTTGGCCAGGTAAGATCTGCTTGCTATCAACTGGACATATAAGCGAATTTAAGTACACTTATCTGCACTTTTTTCATATAATACTGCATGTTATGTATTTTCGGTTCTAACTGAATATTAATTGAACTGAGTATTATGGTTCTGCATCTCTACAGAGAGATTGTAACTCTACAGAGAACTTAGTCATTGATAGCAGTGAGGTGTAGTTTCACTTCAGTATTGTGTGTTTCAGCTGAGGGGATGTCTTGCCTTATATCAGTGGTACATTTTGTTTTTTTCTCTGCTAAATACTTAAGCTTTGGCCGGCTAATATCTTCTTGCAATCAACTGAACTTATAAGTGAATTTAAGTACACGTATCTGCACATTTTTCATACAGTACTGCATTTTATGTATTTTAGTTTCTCACTGAATATTAATTGAACTGAAAATGGTGTCTCCAGAGAGAACTTGTTAGAAGTGTAGCCATTGATAGCCGTGGGGGAGAAGTTTCAATCTGATATTCTGTTTCAGCTGAGGGGTTGTCCTGACTTATATAAGTGGTACATTTTGTTTTTTCTCTGCTAAATACTTGAGCTTTGGCTGGCTAAGATCTGCTTGCAATCAACTTGACGTATAAGTGAATTTAAGTACACTTATATCCACACTTTTTTCATACAGTACTGCTTTTTGTGTGTTTTTGTTTTTCACTGAATATTTATTGAACTGAAAATTGTGTCTCTGTGTCTCTACAGAGATCTTGTTAGAAGTGTAGCCATTGATAGCAGTGGGGGTAGTTTCACATCAATATTCTGTTTCAGAAGTGGTGCATTTTGTTTTTTCTCTGCTAAATGCTTGGCTTGGCCGGCTAAAATCTGTTTGCAATCAACTGGACATATAAGCGAATTTAAATACACTTTTATCTGTACTTTTTTCATATAGTACTGCATTTTATGGATTTTTCTTTCTCAGTGAATATTAACTGAACTGAATATTGTGCTTGTGTCTCTACAGAGAATGTGTTAGAAGGGTAGCCAATGATAGCATTGGGGGTAGTTTCACTTTGATATTCTGTGTTTCAGCTGAGGGGCTGTCCTGCCTTGTATAAGTGGTACATTTTGTTTTTTCTCTGCTAAAAAACTAGAGCTTTGGCCAACTAAGATCTGCTAGCAATCAATGTGATGTATAAGTAAATTTAAGAACACTTATCTGTACGTTTTTCATATAGTACTGCATTTTATGTATTTTTGTTTCTCACACAATATTAATTGAACTGAAAATTGCAGCTCTGTGCCTCTACAGAGAGCTTGTCACTCTAGAGAGAATTTGTTAGAAGTGTAGCCATTAATAGCAGTGGGGGATAGTTTCACTTTGACATTCTGTGTTTCAGCTGAGGGCTGTGCTGCCTTATATCAGTGGTACATTTTGTTTTTTTCTCTGCTAAATACTTGAGCTTTGGTCAGCTAAGATCTGCTTGCAATCAACTGGACATATAAGCGAATTTAAGTACACTTATCTACACTTTTTTCATATAGTACTGCATTTTATGCATTTTTAGTTTCTCACTGAATATTAATTGAACTGAAAATTGTGGCTCTGTATCTCTAGAAATAGCTTCTGTCACTACAGAGATCTTGTTAGAAGTGTAGCCACTGATAGCAGTGGGGGGCAATTGTTTCACTTTGATATTCTGTTGCAGCTGAGGGGATGTCTTGTCTTAAATAGGTGGTACATTTTGTTTTTTTTCCCTAAGTACTTGAGCTTTGGCTGGCTAAGATCTGCTTGAAATCAGCTGGATGTATAAGTGAACTTAAGAACACTTATCTGCACTTTTTCATGCAGTACTGCATTTTATGCATTTTTGTTTCTCACTGAATATTAATAGAACTGAAAATTGTGGCTCTGTGTCTCTACAGAGATCATGTTAGAAGTGTAGCCATTGATCGTAGTGATGGGTAGTTTCACTTTAATATTCTGTGTTTCTGTTGATGGGCTGTCCAGCCTTATATCAGTGGTACATTTTGTTTTTTCTCTGCTAAATACTTGAGCTTTGGATGTCTAAGGTCTGCTTGCAATCAACTAGACATATAAGCGAATTTAAGTACACTTTTTTCTGTACTTTTTTCATATAGTACTGCATTTTATGGATTTTTGTTTCTCAGTGAATATTAACTGAATATTGTGGTTTGGTGTCTCTACAGAGAACGTGTTAGAAGGGTAGCCATTGATAGAAGTGGGGGGTAGTTTCACTTTTATATTCTGTATTTCAGCTGAGGGGCTGTCCTACCTTATATAAGTGGTACATTTTGTGTTTTCTCTGCTAAATACTTGAGCTTTGGCTGGTTAAGATCTACTAGCAATCAACTGGATTATAAGTGAATCTAAGTACACTTTTATCTGTATGTCTTTCAAATAGTACTGCATTTTATGTATTTTTGTTATTGATCTGAAAATTGTGACTCTGTCTCTACAGAGATCTTGTTAGAAGTGTAGCCATTGATAGCAGCCAGGGGTAGTTTCACTGATAATATGTGTTCAGCTGAGGGGCTGTCCTGCCTTCTATCAATGGTACATTTTGTTTTTTTCAATGTTAAATACTTGAGCTTGGGCTGGCTAAAATCTGCTTGCAATCAGCTGGACATATAAGCGAACTTAAGAACACTTATCTGCACTTTTTCATATACTACTACATTTTATGTATTTTTGTTTCTCACTGAATATTAATAGAACTGAAAATCATGGCTCTGTGTCTCTACAAAGATCTCGTTAGAAGTGTAGCCATTGATGGCAGTGAGGGTTAGTTTCACTTTGATATTCTGTGTTTCAGTTGAAGGGCTGTCCTGCCTTACATCAGTGGTACAATTTGTTTTTTTTTTTCTCTGCTAAATACTTGAGCTTTGGTCGGCTAAGATCTGCTTGCAATCAACTGGACATATAAGTGAATTTAAGTACACTTTTATCTACACTTTTTTCATATAGTACTACATTTTATGCATTTTAGTTTCTCACTGAATATTAATTGAACTGAAAATTGTGGCTCTGTCTCTCTAGAAATAGTTTCCGTCTCTACAGAGATCTTGTTAGAAGTGTAGCCACCGACAGCAGTGGGGGGCGGTTGTTTCACTTTGATATTCTGTTGCAGCTGAGGGGCTGTCTTGCCTTAAATAGGTGGTACATTTTGTTTTTTTTCCCTAAGTACTTAAGCTTTGGCTGGCTAAGATCTGCTTGCAATCAGCTGGATGTATAAGTGAACTTAAGTACACTTTTATCTGCACTTTTTCATGCAGTACTGCATTTTATGCATTTTTGTTTCTCACTGAATATTAATAGAACTGAAAATTGTGGCTCTGTGTCTCTACAGAGATCGTGTTAGAAGTGTAGCCATTGATCGTAGTGGGGGGTAGTTTCACTTTGATATTCTGTGTTTCAGTTAATGGGCTGTCTGGCCTTATATCAGTGGTACATTTTGTTTTTTCTTTGCTAAATACTTTAGCTTTGGATGTCTAAGATCTGCTTGCAATCAACTGGATGTATAAGCGAATTTAAGTACACTTTTTTTCTGTACTTTTTTCATATAGTACTGCATTTTATGGATTTTTGTTTCTCAGTGAATATTAATTGAATATTGTGGTTTGGTGTCTCTACAGAGAATGTGTTAGAAGGGTAGCCACTGATAGAAGTGGGGGGTAGTTTCACTTTTATATTCTGTGTTTCAGCTGAGGGGCTGTCCTACCTTATATAAGTGGTACATTTTGTGTTTTCTCTGCTAAATACTTGAGCTTTGGCCGGCTAAGATCTACTAGCAATCAAGTGGATTATAAGTGAATCTAAGTACACTTTTATCTGCATGTCTTTCAAATAGTACTGCATTTTATGTATTTTTGTTATTGACCTGAAAATTGTGACTCTGTCTCTACAGAGATCTTGTTAGAAGTGTAGCCATTGATAGCAGCCGGAGGTAGTTTCACTTTGATATTATGTGTTCAGCTGAGGGGCTGTCCTGCCTTATATCAGTGGTACATTTTGCTTTTTTCAATGTTAAATACTTGAGCTTGGGCTGGCTAAAATCTGCTTGCAATCAGCTGGACATATAAGCGAACTTAAGAATACTTTTATCTGCACTTTTTCATATAATACTGCATTTTATGCATTTTTGTTTCTCACTGAATATTAATAGAACTGAAAATCGTGGATATGTGTCTCTACAAAGATCTCGTTAGAAATGTAGCCATTGATGGCAGTGAGGGTTAGTTTCACTTTGATATTCTGTGTTTCAGTTGAAGGGCTGTCCTGCCTTACATCAGTGGTACATTTTGTTTTTTTTCTCTGCTAAATACTTGAGCTTTGGATGTCTAAGATCTGCTTGCATCAACTGGATGTATAAGTGAATTTAAGTACACTTTTATCTGCACTTTTCCATAGAATATTGCATTTTATGTATTTTTGTTTCTCACTGAATACTAATTGGACTGCAAATTGTGTCTCTACAGAGATCTTGATAGAAGTGTAGCCACTGATAGCAGTGGGGGATAGTTTAACTTTGATATTCTGTCTTTCAGCTGAGGGGCTCTATAAGTGGCACATTTGTTCTGTCTTTCAGCTGAGGGGCTCTATAAGT
The DNA here is from genome assembly GCF_019279795.1 of Protopterus annectens. NCBI lineage: Eukaryota > Metazoa > Chordata > Ceratodontiformes > Protopteridae > Protopterus > Protopterus annectens. Next base: position 1,240,049,869 of record NC_056735.1, on the reverse strand, counting down.
GGCACATTTGTTTTTTATCTGCTACATACTTGAGCTTTGGTTGGCTAAGATCTTCTTGCAATCAGCTGGAAGTATAAGCAAATTTAAGTACAAGTTTATCTGCACTTTTTTCATATAGTACCGCATTTTATGTATTTTTGTTTCTCACTGAATATTAATTGAACTGATAATTGTGGATATTTTTCATATAGTACTGCATTTTATGTATTTTTGCTTCTCACTGAATATTAATTGAACTGATAATTGTGGATATGTCTCGACAGAGAGCTTGTGTCTCTATAGCGATCGTTAGAAATGTAGCCATTGATAGCAGTGGGAGGTAGTTTCACTTGGGTATTCTGTGTTTCAGCTGAGGGGCTGTCCTGCCTTATACAAGTGGTACATTTTTTTCTCTGCTAAATACTTGAGCTTTGGCCAGCTAAGATCTGCTTGCAATCAACTGTACATATAAGCAAATTTAAGTACACTTTTATCTGCACTTTTTTCATATAATACTGTATTTTATGTATTTTTGTTTCTCACTGAATATTAACTGAACTGAAAATTGTGGCTCTGTGTCTCTACAGACAGCTTGTGTCTCTACAGAGATTTTGTTAAAAGTGTAGCCATTGATAGCAGTGGGGGTAATTTCACTTTGATATTCTGTGTTTCAGCTAAGGGGCTCCCCTGCCTTATATAAGTGGTACATTTTGTTTTTTCTCTGCTAAATACCTGAGCTTTGGCCAGCTAAGATCAGCTTTCAGTCACTTGGACATATAACCGAATTTATGTACACTTTTATCTGCATTTTTTTCATATAGTACTGCATTTTGTGTATTTTTGCTTCTCATTGAATATTAATTGAACTGAAAATTGTGGCTCTGTCTCTCTACCAAGAGCTTGTGTCTCTACAGAGATGATCTTAGAAGTGTAGCCATTGATAGCGGTGGGGGGTGGTTTCACTTTAATATTCTGTGTTTCAGCTGAGGGGCTGTCCTGCCTTATACAAGTGGTACATTTTGTTTTTTCTCTGCAAAATACTTGAGCTTTGGCCAGCTAAGATCTGCTTGCAATCAACTGGGCACATAAGCAAATTTAAGTGCACTTTAGTACTGCATTTTATGTATTTTTGTTTCTCACTGAATATTAATTGAACGGAATATTGTGGCTCTGTGTCTACAGAGAGCTTCTGTCTCTACAGGGATCTTATTAGTAGTGTAGCCATTGATAGCAGTGGGGGTAGTTTCACTTTGCTATTCTTTGTTTCTGCTGAGGGGCTGTCCTGCCTTATACAAGTGGTATATTTTGTTTTTTCTCTGCTAAACACTTGAGCTTTGGCTGGCTATGATCTGATTGCAATCAACTGGATGTATAAGCAAATTTAAGTACACTTTTATCTGCACTTTTGTCATATAGTACTGCATTTTATGTATTTTTGATTCTCACCGATTATTAATTGAACTGAACATTGTGGCTCTGTATCTCTACAGAGATCTTGTTACAAGTGTAGCCATTGACAGCAGTGGGGAGTAGTTTCACTTTTTTATTCTGTGTTTCAGCTGATCCTGCCTTACATAAATGGTACATTTTGTTTTTTCTCTGCTAAATACTTGAGCTTTGGCTGGCTAAGATCTGTTTGCAATCATCTGGATATATAAGTGAATTTAAGTACACATTTATCTGCACTTTGTTTCATATAGTACTGGATTTTATGTATTTTTGTTTCTCACTGAATATTAATTGAACTGAAAATTGTGTCTCTGTATCTTTATAGTTAGTTCCCACCCCCCTCTCTGTTCTTGTTCTGATGTTAATCTTGGTGGCTTTGAAATTGTCCACATCTCTTGGAAATTTATGTTTGGATACTCCTTCTGGGCCCATCTCATTTCTCACACAACTGAGTGCAGTGAGGTCATATTGTGAGTTCAGGCACTGCTACTGTGTACAAAGAGAAGATTTGGGAAGGGGAAAAAACATATATATTTATATATATAGAGAGAGATATATTGCCAAGCTTGTTTCCTGCCTTTTGTGTAAGTACTTTAGTCCACCTACAGATTTGCTGTATCCAGGACTATTTGTACGCTTCTGAGCCCCCAAAACTTTCTATGTTGGATAGAAGCCTTCTTGCTTAATTTTCTTTCTTAGAACTAGCCATTTTTTTTTTAGTTTCAGCACTCAAATCTGTTTCTTTGAGCTCAGCACTTGTTCATAACTCTTAAGCACTAAATAAGCTACAAATTACTACAGCATTACTCACTTGTCTAGAGGAAAGCAGTTTTTAGTATTTAATAAATAAGCACCTATCCAGGCATGTCTAAGGCTCAGCTCCCAGTGTTGTCTACCTGATGAATCTGGACATCTTGAGGCAATGCAGCAATTGCCTCATGTACACAGACAACCCTCTCCTCCTACCACCAAACACTACAACCTGAGAGAGTTGCACTTATATAGCCAAACTGGAAGCAAAGCTGTCTTCACCCAAGACTGGACTAGACAGTCAAGAGGAGAAAGTAAACACTTGCACCACAACACACACTTCATATAGTCCCTCAAAGCTTACACCACCAAAACACACACATAGAAACCCAAAACACACACCTACATTCTAGGAGGCTCTCAATAAAAACCTACCCAAGCAACAGGGACCTCCAAAGCAGAAATGCAAACAAACTCCACCTCCCCAACACAACCCAAATGACACATAGTCCACAAACTCAGTGTGCCACTCAACCACAGCCCATAAGGCATAATAACATACCAAACACTCTAGTCATAAGTGACTTTATAGTCAGGCACACTGATGTTCCACTCACCAGGTTAAACAAGGAGAAAGTTACTGTCAGCTGCCTGTTGGGTTGCACTCAGGTCACTCCACAAGTGCAAATATGACTCTTGTCATTGTCTATGTTGGTGTGAATAACCTGAGATGTACCTCCCTGTACTACAAGAAAAACGACATGGAGGAGCTCTCTGATCTTGTAGCCCAGGCAGGTATGATCTTAACCCTGAGTAGCATCCTGCCATCACCCAGAATGATACCACAGTACAAGGACAAAATGATCGACGTCAACAATTGGCTAAGCTTCTGGTGTCATTCTAAGGAGATCCAGTATTTGTCTGCCTGGGATGACAATCAACAAACCACGATGCTTTGTCAGAGATGGCCTGCACCAGTCGCCCTTGGGATTCCAGATACTGGCCAAGGCTCTTTTCCACCCCTATAGTGCCTTTTTAGACAAGGTTCAAATGACAAATTCACCACAGTAACAGGTACAAGCAAGCAAAATCTGAGTGTAATGCTACTCAATGCTAGTAGTCTAAACCTCAAAATGCACTCACTCGAGGCACTCCTTAAAATGGAGAACATTGACATGTCTGCAGTGACAGAGACCTGGTTCAAAGTTCCCGAGAGCACCCCTGCATTACCACACTATAATTCATACCACACCTTTCAGCCACCTAACCTGAACCGAAGTACAAAAGGCGGAGGCATGTCCATATTCATTAGGGATATCCACACCTCCAGGCTAGTTGCACAGCATAATGCATCCGAGATTCTCCAAGTGCAACTAACTCTGGGCAAGACCTCAATCCAAATTGTAGCTTGCTACAGACCCCCCCCACCGTGCCCCAGGATTCCACTCATTTCTTGATACACTGGAAAATATTAGGGTATAACCCAACACCCTAATAATGGGTGATTTCAACTACCCCACCATTAACTGGGAAAAGTACTCATGTACCAACTTTTGCTCAATGCCTTGGATCAACGTATTCACACCCCCACCAGGGGCAGCAATATCCTAGACCTGGTCATTACCAACATGGGCGACCAGTGTTCCACTCCAGAGGTCAATTCCTCATTGGGCAGATCTGACCACAAGCTAATTACTCTAGACATCCACATCCTTCCCCCACCCCCCATTAGGGAAACCACAGTAACAAAACTTCTCCAAAGCCAGCTTCATGCTTAAGACAGAAGTGGCAAACTTCATGACACCCATGCAGACGGACAATAGAGGAATGACTGCTGAATCCTACACAAATACACTTTATGAGCGCTTACACAAGTGCATGGATTGTGCTATCCCTAACAGAACCAAAATGCTATCCTCCAAAAAAAGGAAGCCAATCTGGTGGTCCTCTGCCATAAACAAACTACAACAGAAGAAAGAAACTGTTGCAAAAAAAGAGTAATCCCATGACTGGAGGAACTCCCTAGTCAGCCTCAGCAAGAAGCTGAGATTCCTCATAAAATCCTCCAAAGCTAGTTATGAAAACAAAATTGTCCCTGACTCTAAAGACAACCACAAAGCATTCTATAGCTGTCAAGAGTCTCAATGGAAACACTCATATCTGCTCTGAGTTACAGCACAATGGCACTAAATATACATAACCAACTGATATTGCCATCATCCTTGCAGACAGGTTCAGTGCTAACTTTATCCCCCTCTCAGCCCCTAGAGGGCTCATCTCTATACTGGAAGAATGCAAAGTTCCTGTAATCATGGCTACACAAGTAAAAAACACACTCTCCAAATCCAAGAACACAGCATCCATGGGACCTGACAATATCCCAGGCTGTGTTCTACACGAACTACAGAACAAACTGGCACCCCAACTAAGTACCATGTTCAATCATAGCTTCACCTCAGGCTTTGTGCCCACTGAATGGAGCACCACAATGGTTATCCCACTCCACAAAGGGGGAGCCATGATGGACCCCAGGAACTACCGCCCCATTAGCCTGATGAGCCTGGTCTGCAAGGCCATGGCACGTATCATCATGGAACTCATAAACAAAGACATTGGGGATATCCAAATTCTGGACCCTACCCAGTTCGGGTTTGTAAAAGGCATATCATGCCTCCTAAACCTGATAGACTTCTTTGAAACAGTCACCAAAGCCATAGATGAGGGTAATGTGGTTCACACAGCCTGTCTAGATCACGCCAAGGCTTTCATCACCATCCCCCACTCTAGAATTATAGATAAACTCACTAAACTAGGTAGAAATCCCTATGTCACAAGATGGATTGCCAACTGGCTCATGGACAGAACCCACATTGTGAAAGTAGAAGACTCCAAATCCGAATTCAGACCAGTGACAAGTGGAGTACCACAGGGTTCAGTCCTCGGTCCTCTCCTGTTTGGTATCTACTTCGCTGAAGTACAGGCCAACACAGAAGGTCTTTGGCTAATGAAGTCTGCAGATGACTGCAAACTAGGAGCCATAATCAAAACTCCTAACGATGTGGACATCCTACAAAAGTGCCTCACTGAGACAGATGCCTGGTGTCAAAGCCATGGCCTGAAGTTCAATGCCAGAAAGTGCATTGTCATCCCTTTTGGTAAAAACTCTGTACCCATAAACTACCACATAGGTGGTAGTCTACTTAACACTGAAAGTGTGATAAGAGACCTTGGGACACAGGTGGATAGTAGTCTCTCCTTTGATAATCACATTGCCACAGTGGTCAGGAAATCCTATGTGGCACACCTCATCACAAAAGGTCTCTCAACCAGAAAATAAAAGAAGTCATTGTTCCCCTCTACTCATCACTCATTAGACCCATTATAGAATACAGCGCCTCTTTTGGTATGTATCTCACAAGACATCTACAACTGAAGAGGCCACAGAAATACCCCACAAAGAAGATTATTGGCTTCAAACAGATGCCCTATGCAGACCATCTCAAAAAACTCCAGCTTTACTCCGTCACATATTGCCTACTCAGAGGCGATCTCTGCCTAAAATACAAAGCTATGTCAAACCCAGAGCTGTTGGACATGCTCCACTTTAAGAAATCCCAATCCCTCTGCGCTACACACTGTAGGGACCTAAACCTTGTCACCACAATAAACAGAACATGCTGGAGGGATAGATTCCTGTCCCAGAGACTTCCCATACTCTGGAACAGACTACCTGTCTATGTCAAACAGAGCTCTTCATTAGCACTCAAGAAAAATCTTGATGATTGGATGGGAAATAGGAAATTCACCCTGGGGATCACTTCTTTGGCTCTGCTCAACAGGGGAGCAGGAAAATAAATTTTCTTGGGTGGCGAAAGCCAGGACAGCTTTTTGGCTAGGCTTATATAGGCCCTAGGCCAATAGCCTAGTACCTACCTATGAACACAGTGCAGATTGAGTGTTTCAGCATGAAAAAAATAATCAGTGACACACAGAGACAGGTATACACAAGGGCTAGTAAGTTAATGGCAGCTCTTAAAAAAGTCAGGCCAGTACTGCATTGTAATAGGAGAAGATATACATGTTTTATATATATATATATATATATATATATATATATATATATATATACTTGCATATAGCTTTTTTTAAGGCATACATAGGTACATATAACAGTAACTTGGTACTGTCACATTCACTTTATATCCCTAAAACTTCATCCTACATGGTAAAGTGCAAGTGGTGGCTATGTGTCTGTGGAAGGTGACCACAGCAGGAGTTTCATTATGATGTCCCTGTGGAATGACACTTGTTGCAGACTTTGCACAAAAGTATTGTGATGTTAAGGGTGGGGCAATTGTCAGATTGGTTACTTCTGTGTCTTAGGCTACTAATAAATGTACAGAAAGGGTGCTATATATACTATGTATATGTAGTAGCTAGACAAGTACTCCATACTGTCATACTCAAAAGGTGTATTGTGTATCCACATAGCCATGATGTACTCTAAGAAGACTAGGAAGAGCAAGTCCTCTAATGCAGATAATGAGGTTTTACTGCAGGCCCTCCATTTCCATAACTGCCTCCTCTTTGTGCAGGAGTCTGTTAACCAGCGATACCATGAACCTGCTTGGCAGTATTTTGTTGTTGACATCAATATAGTCAGTGGCCAGGACTGCAACTGCAAGCAGGTCAGATGTAGGACCACTGGCATTACCCCTGATGCAGAAAAAAATGTGCTCTTCAACTTGAACATGAAGACTGGGTGAAATAAGGGGATTTGTCATTTAAGCCACACATGATAGAGATGTAGGTGTATTTGGCCACTCAACTCAAAGGATGAGCAACATTTCACAGTTCCTCAGAAACTAGCTGCAACTGTGATTATTTTTGATCACTCCCTTTACTACTGAACATCTCAGTAGCACTGTATACTTTGAATAATAGAGGTACATGAGGGACAGGATTTCCATGGGCATCTGCATGAGGCAAGCTATATTATCCAGTATTGTTAATAAACAATGCAGTATAAATCTGCACTGGAAAAAATAGCACTGAATCAACTTTTGGTGACAGGGGGGTTTTCCCTTTTCTCTACTGTAGTGCAACACTGAATTAGGTATGTCTAAGGAAGGAGGCTTGCAAAAACATGGTTTCCAAGGACTGCCAAAACAGTGTTAAAAAAAGTTATGTACTCATCATAATGTTCCATCTGTGTTGCCCATTTTCATGCATACTCAATTTCTGATCTGAGGCTTGGATCCGACATGGCCACTTCCACCAGATCACTGAAACCTAGAACACTTGCCCTCCTCCCTGTACTCATAATGCCCCATCAACTTAACATACCTCAAATTGAGTTTGCTGCTTAGAAAGAGAAAAAAGGAAGCTGGAGCTCAAAGAAGGAACAGATGATCTGGTGTAGGTTTTAGATCTTTCCAGAAGCAAAGTATGAAGGACAGGGGGGTAGGAAGTTGAGGAAGAATGAAAATAGACAACACAGATGGAACGTTATGGTGAGCACATAACCTTTTTATATGATATTGTCCTTTTCATTCATTCCTCAATGGATGGGACAGAAATCCCAGCTACTGTAACACTAGGACGCCCTTATGGAAGGATATTCCGAAGTACTGCAGAGTCAAAGGCTACTCTGTTCCTAGAAATCAAATCTAATTTGTAATGAGTAATAAAGGTGTGAGAATTAGTCCAAGCTGCAGCTGCACAAACATGAGCTAAGGATGCCCTTGACCAAAAGGCTGAAGAAACTGCCACAGACCTTGTGAAATGGGCATCAGGCAGTCTGGGCAACAATAAACCTTTTTTTTAACCCTAAACAATGGAAATGCATTCAGTTAACCATTTGGCCAATGTGACTCTGGATATTGGTTTCCCCAATCTGTTAGGGGAAAAGGAAACAAATAACTGTTCAGATTTTACAAGTCTGTGGATCTGTGAAAATAAAAGCAAAGTTGTATATTTACATCCAAAAGATGGTGCATATACTCTCACTTATTTGAAAACTTAGTAAAGAAAACTGGTAGATTAATGACCCTATTTATGTTGGACTCAGAAGCTACCTTCAGCAGGAAACCTGATGTACCAGACCACTGATGTACTGTCCGTCTCAATGGGAGAATGTCTTGAAAGGCCTGCAACAATAGGAGGACTGCTCTCATCTCCAGGACACGGACATGGATTTTAGCCTTTTCGAGGGACTACATACCTTAGACTTGACCGTCACAAGTAGTGGCCCCAACAGGGAGGAGTCCATGGTCACTTTGGCCATGGGAAGAATGAATGGAAGGCCTTCACAGAGCTGGTTTGAATGAATCCAACAAAGAAGATATTTTTGCACACTTGAGTAATCTTGACTGGAGCGGTTGACAGATGTTGAAAAATGGACCACTGGACTGAGTGTTCACTGAAGAATTTACATGTGGAATATGGCGAGAGGAATGAGGGTGAGAACTGCTGCCATGGATCCCAGAACGTGTAACATTATTTGGGCTAGACGAGAACAGAAGATCTTTGAATCACTTTCTTGACTTGGGACTACCGTGTCTATATTCCAGTAGGCAGGCTGACTGACTATGTCCAGAGGAGCACCTATAAACTCTAGAATCTGTGTAGGTGTGACCTGAGATTGACTCCAAAATTAACACACAACTTGAGCAAGTAGTCCTTTGCCTGTAATAGTTGATGTCTGGATGGAACAGTTAGGAGCCAGTCATCAAGATATGGAACCACCCAGAATCCCAGCAGTCTCAAATGAGCTGCTACCACTTCCATGTGTTTAGTAAACACCCTGGGGGCTGTGGTGAGTCAAAGAATACTGCTCTGAAATGGTAATGACTGGCTCCCAGCTGGAAATGTAGCTATATTCTGGAGCCACCTGTTCATTTTGATGTGATAGAACACATCCTGAAGTTTTATCAAGCACATCCTGAAGTTTTGTCACGCACATCTGATTGTTCTTTTGCAACAGAGTAAAAAATGGACTGAACCATGACTATCCAAAACTTTGAGTACTTAATGAATTGATTCAATTTGCTGAGATACAGAATTGGTCTCAAGTCCCCTGTCTTTTTGGACACAAAGACAAATCTTGAGTGAGTTCCAAATCCTCTCTGGTCTGGGGGAAAACTCTTGGATGACTCTTTTTCTAGCATATTTTTCATTTCTAAAGACACCGCTTCCCTCTAACTGAGAAATTTACAAAATCTCACCAAGACAGCACTGATATACAGACTGTATTTTATATAGCATATATCATGATCAGAAGTACATTAAAAAATAAAAAAGACAGCTGGGTGCACAAGACTCAGGATAAAAAAGTTCCCAATCCTGGTAGTTGCACTGGTGCCTGGACTGGAAAAAGTGACAGTGTAGAGTCCTCAAGACACAGAAACATTCCTACAATGGGGCTAGGCCAGGTCCAGGGTGAGGATGCCCCCCTCCCTTGTAGAAGGAATCAAAAATCACAAAAAACTGATAGAGTAGACTATTGAGAATAACAAAGAAATTATGTATTGTTACTATTATGCAAGAAGCCCAGAATTTCTAGACAGAAGATATACAAAAACAAAGAAATTAGAGAAAAGAAAAATACTTCCAGAAGAAAAACTGTCAGAAGCTTCAAATAAAAAGTTGTGTTCAGTAATGCAACAGATTTATGAAAAACATTACATAGACCAAAACACATAGTCCATTCGGAAAATGAAGCAACTGAGAAAGTGAGAAAATATAAACAACAAAATCTAAAGACTTTTGAAAGGTATAAAAAAGAAATATGGACATGGGAAAGAAAGAGATCTGATATGGTGCAATATGTATGCAAAGAAGAAAGCCAAATTAATCAACACAAAAAAGGCAACCCAAACATATTTGAAGAGATATAGAGCAAAGGCATCCAGATATGGAAAATTTCACAATAAAAAAATAAGATCACAAAGAGGGAAAGTAACAGAAGATTAATAAAGCAGAAGTTAAAAAAATAGAAGTTGAAGTTATGGAATCCTTGCAAAGTGAATGATTTAGTGTAGAATGTCTAACACAGGTTACATCACTGCATGTTGGAACAATGAGTCCCCAAAGTAAAGAAAACAGGAGGATCAGGAGACATCTGAAGAAGAAATGTGGACATGGGGAAGAAAAAGATTTAATATGGAGTAATACTTATGCAAAGGAGAAAGCAAAACTAATCAATACAAATAGAGCAGCACCAAAGATATTTGAAGATAAATATAGGCAAAAGCATCCAGACATGGAACATTTTACAATCTAAAAAATTAGAAAACAAAGAAGAAAAGTAGAAAACAGGATTAGTAAATGAGAAGTTAAAGAAATAGAAACTGGGGTTATGCATTATCTGAGAAGTGAAGGATTTAGTGTAGAAAATCTAAATTGGAAAACATCACAGCAGGATAGAGCAATGGATTCCCAATTTAAGGCAAAACCAGTGGAGTGGAAAACATCTGATCAGTTCCCAGATGAAGATAATTTGGAGCCTTCCACAGGAAACCAGTACAAATGCTCAACTGGAGTTGCACAGCAAGGGGAGAAACAGAAAACTGTGGCAAATCTGACATAGCCAATGTTGTGAGGTGATAGGCCAGTGAGCTCCCATAAAAAAGAGCAATGGATGACAGGATGAAACCAAAGAGAATGTGGAACAGGAAGATGCTGTGGAACGATCTACAGACTGCCCACAGGAAGTGGAGAACAAAGAATATGCCCTCAGTGTAGAAGAAAATTATCTAAGAAAAGAGCTGCTTGATTTAACAGACATATTAAGATTAATGAAAGAAACAGACTACAGAAAGTCCATAAAACTCCAAAAGTTAAAAGTTTGATAAAACAAATGAATGCAGTAATTAGGACTGTCTATAGAGATTCATGTGATATTAACAGAAATAAATACAATATATGACTGTGCATATAAATTAATAACAAAGGGCCAGATTCAATAAAGCCTACACTAAGTGTACACTGTTCTGAGAAAAAAAGAACGCAGACATAATGCACACCTTCTTCCTACTAATTTTAGTTTTCCTACTGATATTCTTGAAACTTTAAATATTGACAGGGATTCATAAAGGTTACCACAAAGTGTAGATTACATGCACACTTAGTGTAATCTTTGAGTGACTAGAAAGCACAAAAAATATAATAAAGATTTTATTGAATACATATTGTGTACACTTGGTGTAGGCTTTATTGAATCTGGTCCAAAGTCTTACCACAAACCCACAGGGTAGTAAGAGAAAGGAAGGGGAGAAATTGAATGTCATCATGGAAGTGTTGAACAGAAAAAAACTATAAAGCAATTAAGACTAGAAGTGTCACTGTTAGAAAAGTATAGCAGAGGGAACAGATCAACAAAAATACTCAGAAAGATAGATGAAATAAAAGCAATGTGCAGTATCACAACAGATCAGGATCTATTGTGCAATATTGCAAATAATAAACTAAAAATATCAACACAGACAGAAAAACTTAGAATATACCTAGATAAATATAAAGGAAAAGTACAAAATAAGCAATTTATTGATGACACAAAGAAGTTTCATAGAGAACTGGGAAGCAAGGCAAAAGGAGCAGAGACACCACCAAAAACAAAGAAGAAGAAATAGATACATTTTGGAGAAATATATATGAAGATCCTGTAGATAACAAAGATGCTAAAAGGATAGAAGTAAAAGAAAGAATAAGAAGTTCAAATGTACAGGATATGCAATGGGATGAAGTAACAGCCAGAGAGATTGAAACAAAGTAAAGAAAAGCTCCTAAATGGAAAACGCCAGGCCCAGATGCAGTACCTAACATCTGGTTAAAGGTATTAACATCTTTACATGAAGATTTAGCCATGAGTAAGAACTATTTATATGCACACCCGAACAGACACCAGCCTGGTTAACAACAGGAAAAAATACTCCTACTAAGAGCAAACCTGCAAGCTATTCTAAAAAACTATAGACCAATAACTTGCCTTCCGAAGATGTATAAACTATACAATGGAACTGATGCCGACAGAGTTTATAGTCATTTAGAAAAAAACTCAATTATGGCAATAGAACAAAAGGGTAATAAAAGAAAGTCATATGGAGCAAAGGATCATTTGATGTTAAAGTCATAATGGAGAACTGTAAAAAGGGGAAGAATCTACATATGGCATGGATAGACTACAAAAAAGCATTTGACAGTATCTCACATTCATGAATAGAGGGCATTAGGATATACTCTATGCTGATCAATTACATTACACCACCCATAAAACAGTGGCATACCACTTTGCAGTTAAGCCATGATAAAGGACAAATTATTATTCCAGGGAGAAAAAAATCAAAGGGGGATATTCCAGGGTGATTCTCTTTCACCGCTGCTCTTTTGTCTTGTTCTTAACCCATTAAGCTATCTACTTAGCAGTAGGTCATGGCTATTATTTGGCTCCCAGAAAACAACAGTGTAGATGGGTGTGGCTAAGATGCCAAGGAGTTAGCTGCACTTTCTTGATGCTGTGCCTGAAATTATTTTTTTCCGACAGGATTTTTCTATTTTTAACTCAACAAACATTGAAGAATTTTTCCACAACTACTTATCTTGATATTATGAACTTTTTTTTTCAATTATTTACCAATATATTACCTGTCAGAAGTGCTGTCACCAGTTACAGACTGAAACAGCTATGAGTCACTCGATATCTCTACAAAACAGCACTATGAAAAAGGAACTTCAAACAATAATCACCAGCATTCAAGACCTTTCTATAAAGATGGGTAATTTAAAGATTATGGATAGAAAATGTGAAGAAAGAAAGCAAAAAAACAAATTGATGATTTAAAGAAAATTAGTATTACTCACTCTGACCAAATAGCAGCTATAGAAGAATCAGTAAGTGAAATAGATGGCAGGCAAATGGAAAACGACAACCAGATAAACTTTTTACTAAAATGAAATAACCAGTTACTAGAAAAGGTGGAAGACCTAAGGTGTAGATCCAGGAGAAACAACATTAGGATCTATGGAGTTCCAGAGAAAATGGAAGGAAATAATATGATTATCTTCAAGAAATATTAAACCTCCCAGAAGCTTTATCTTTCAGAAGTGAGAGAGCCCACAGGTCCCTTTCATATACATCTGCATCAAAAAATTCAACAGCTGTGACAGCCATCATTGTATAATTCCTACCTAAACAAGACAAAGACTTATTACTAAGAGCTGCTTGGTCAGGAAATCCAGTCCAAATTGATGGGAAAAATATAAGACTTGACAATGATTACACTTCCACTGTGATCACAAAGAGAAAAGCATGTGTCCCACTTATTAAAGACTTAAAAAAAGCCAACATTAAAGCCCAGATAATGTTTCCAGCCAGAATCAACATTACCCTCTCAAATGGTCAAAAAATATTCAATTCTCTTAAAGAAGCATCAGCCTTCATGAGGAAAAGCAAGTTACTTGAGAAAGTAGAAGAAATGGAAGCTGCTAATGGTAAAACAACTACCGCTGACAAATCTAGTAAGAAGCTTAAGTGGAAATAGTATAAAAAACATCTCTCAAAACTTATTTACAAACAATACATCTGAAAGCATAGGATACAAATGGAATCATATGGTACAAACTTTCTACTTCTATTTAGTAAATATATATATATATATATATATATATATATATATATATATATATATATACACATACATATACTTAAGCCTGCTTTCTTCTATAGTACCTTTTTGTATTTCTCAATACTGCTCTCTTTTTTCTTAGTTTCTTTTGTTTTTCATTCTTTTCCTTTTATTTTGCATAATAATATATACAGTTGCCAAGTACGTCAATATAAACAAACTTGTTTAAATATTTACTTAAAAATAAGCTGCAATAATATAAACACCTTACAGCAAACATTTATTATGCAGGCTATGCATTACATCAATGGTAACATAATATTGCTACCCAGCACTTATTCTTTTTTTCTCCTCTCTTTCCTATCCATTTACACTGTTCTATTAATCTCACAGACACAGTCAGCAAATGACAACAGCCTTCAAACAACAGCTTCACACAGTATGCAAATGATTCACGTTACTTCCATTTAAACCTATTATGGAGCACCTTCTGTGTGGAATCTGCATGTCCTCCCCATGGTCGAGTGGCGTTCAAAAGACATGCGTGAATGGGTGTGCCTTCGTTGAAGGTTGGGTGTTGGGCTGGCAACTCGGCACCATAAAAGAAATCTACTGCCATTCATTAGCGGACTGGTGTTCCGCTGTGGCGACCCCTAACTGGGAAAAGCCAAAAGAAGAACAGCAACAATTAACACACTATACCCATCATATAGTTATAAGATTTCTACACAAAGTATATATCTGGTGTGTCCATACAAACATTCTACACAGACTTTTGGCTCTATAAATTAACATGAGATAGATAACAGAAAGTTTTTATTTAATATGTAAATAGTGCTAATTTTATATTTAAAAAAGTATATTAAAGCTGAGGGAAGGGGAAAGAGGACTTTACAATGTACAGATTTACTGTTCAAAAGAAGTATTTTAAGCATTTTACTGTATGATTTACTTCTCTTTTCTCGGCTATGCACGAGAGCCATACAACATTCCTGAGCACAATCTACTTGTTTAAATTACCTTTGTGCCGTATTTTGCCGCTGAAAAAATCAGAAAGCTTCAAAAGAACTCTTCTTTCTCAAACCTAGAACACTCCCTGCCAACTGATTACATCACTGTAACAGCATGACCATACATGCAGTGTGACCTTTGACCTCTCAGCATGCTCAGAGGAGAATAAGGAAGTTAATGCCACAGAATTGCTGAGAACAAAAGGACTATTGTTATAGAAACATTTTTTAATAGTAAATGATATTTTGACTTTGTTAAAATGCACATTCAGTGTTTTAATTACTTGTAACAATGCATATATTTAAACAAGCTTTTAACTGAAGTTCACAGATAGGTTTGCAGAAATGCATTCAGTTAATGAAAATATTTTGCATACAGAAAGCATTTTTGTCTGTTTCTCTCCTTTTCTGTTTATAATTATTGTGCTTTCCTCAGTTTAACTGACTTATGTATATCCCCAGTTTGGAAAGTAAGATACGTATGCTTTTAAAAGACCAAGGTTCTTATTAAAAGACCAAGGGTTTTTATTTAACTACAGTCTGTAAAAAAAAGTACCATCTCTCATAAATTTAAAAAGTTACTTACCAGTTTCTAGATACCTGTTTTGTTATCTAGCTTTAATAACTAACCTTTTTGAATATAGCTTATTCTAAGATACATATGCACAGGTCAGTAATAATGAACTTTGGTATACATTTGTAGCTCATATGCATTGTTCTATCTAGGTATACATAGGTATAGCTCTGTATGACTAACACACAACCACCGTAAAATATATACCTAGATATGTAAACTCTTTTCATTTTGTTGTGATCACCCTTGCACATGTATTGAGACATTTTTATTGCTGACAGCAATTTTGCAACCCATTACATTATGTTTGCATAACAGTATACTGGGGTCTGAGGTATTCAAACCTACTTTGTCTGTATATCTATAGCATATGCTGCTCAACTGTTGCATATTACTGTGTTGTCTGAGCCATTTATATATGTACGTGTTTATAGTTGTCCCTAGCATAATATGTACAGAAGTCAGACATTGGTAATTTTTTCATTTGTTATTGCCAGGACTTGCAATACCTGTTATTATTAATTTACAGAGAGAGCTACTTACTAGTTTTTGGATAGCTATTGTGCTCTCTAGATTAAATCTTAATAGCTTTTACTTAAAATTGTTGATAGTTTCATGTTTTTTATTAACTACATGGAAAACTTTTAACTCACAGCTAAACATAAGCTACCTAAAGGCATTACTATTTTCCTACTCTGTTAACAATACACTAGGTCTTTTGTTTTAAAATTACTCTCTGATTTGGTTGTACAAAGATAATTACTTCTAATATGCATAATTATCACAAATAATGTATTTACTTTAATTTCACACACTTTGATATTTCACTATTCAAATCAGTAACAATTCTAAGGAGTAGCCTTTTATTTTTCTCACTTCTTATTACATTCTATACAGTTATTGCAATGGCAGTAGCACAGAACGGACGCACATTACTGTTCTTAGGATGGATGAAGGTGGTTTTGAGGAACTTCTCATTAAACCAGGAATTAAATATTCCATGTTTAGACTTGTAAATAGCTTTAAATGTTTTACAGTTATACTCAGTGTTGATGTTATGTTCATAACAGAATCTTTAGTAACACAATCTATATGAATGTTTTCATATAAATGTTTGTCCTTAAATGTAAATCCTATAAAGAGAGGAAGCTTAACCAAATATTTCAAAACTAAAAGTAGATATTGCATTTTTGCAAGAAACTCATAATAGAAGAAGATTTGAATAGGATATCTTTTTACGGCTACTCTATACTTGCAGAATCTCATTTTTGGACCAAAAGAAGAGGCACCATGATACTGTGGAGGAAAACACTACCAATACCTGACATGTATTCAGACAAAAATGGCATGTTCTGCTTAATTATTCTAGAAATAAAAAATGAATTACATTAGCCAATACTTAACCGATATCAGGTATCGGTGCTGCAACAATGAATAAATATCTTGACATACTTGCAATCAAATCTAAGGGAGCAATAATATATGCAGGTGATTTTAACTGTATTCTCTCCAGAAGTGACACTAGTAAATGTGATAAGTTTAAGATATCTGCACCTGCTAAAAGATTGAAAACTTCACCAATAATTCAAATACAAGAGATATTTCTGAAAAAATAGAACCCAAATCCCTAAAACACATGCATTACTCATACAGATTCGCTACACAAACTACCATTGACAAGGAAATTGTTACAGATTATTTATTCTCAAAAATTCAGGAAGTTTTCATTAGCTCCTGTCCAATGTCCAACCACAATGCTATTTTCTTTAAAATCCACATGAAATCTAGTATATTGGCAAAGAATACCAGCACACATTGTTAAAGTAACTGGGTTTAAGGAATGGTTACTGAAATAAATCAAAATATTTCTAGACATAAATGACAATGATAGTACTTCTAAAGTTATTGTTTGGGATATGCTGAAATCTTACATTTTTGGTAAAATCAAAACCTGGTACCTAAACAAAGAAAGGAATGGGATAGTACACTATTGAAAATACAATCAAAAATGAATGAACTAAAAATAAATCTAAATATAAAGACAAATACAGAACTGAAACAATTAAACCTTGATTACATGGAAATTCTTAACCACAAAGTAGCAATACATTTAGAAAGAATCAAATTACAGTCTTACTCTGTTAACCCAAAAAATATGCATAGATTAGCTGTGAAATCAAAAAACTTAACCAATGTTAAACATATAAGGGAAATTGTTTTCTTTTCTTTTACTCTTTTCAAATATACTAATACAAAACTACTACATATATACAATATGTACATGATTGCTTCCAACAGTTACACAAAACATTGTATATTAACATAAGTTATTGGATAGGTAATACAACAGGAGAAACAACAATCTGTAGTATTAATATAACATATATCTAATCTAAAATCGAATCTATACTACGAATATATATCCTGAGAAAAAGTGGATAGGAACCTCTAGGCCAACACAATGTTAAAGATTTGCTCCCATATTTTTGTCTTATTTATACTTTTCTTGTGGTCCTTAATTAACAATTTGTGCGCTAGAATATGTCTTATTGCTAGCGTTTTAAAATTTTCCCAAGAAGTCTGGGCTGGGTTCAACCAGTTTGTTGCTATGTAAAGTTTCTTTAATAAGCAAATATTTATAAGTATGATCCTTTGTGATATAAGGGAAATTGTTGATGAAACTAAAAATAAAACTAAAATTGTAACAGATTTAGAAGATATTCTTGAGACTGTCAGAAAACATCACAAAATAACAACACAAATCCAAATATTAATAACAATGTCCCAAAAGATAACTTCTTAAATGAGAACATCGGCAACAAACTTATCAATAGAACAGAATACCAAACTTCTCAAACCAATAACATTAAGTGAACTAAAAGAGAGGATTCAAAGCCTTAAAAACAATAAAGCCCCAGGATTAGATGGATTAATAGGAGAAATTTATAAAGTACTCACATACAATACATTAAATATATTGTTACAAGCTTTTGAGGAATTCAGAAAAAACACAAGTTCATTCCCCTCCTGGAAATATGCCATGATTTTCCCTATCCTAAAACAGGACAAAGACCCCAAAATAGTAACTTTGTATCATCCCATTTCACTATTAAATGTGGTCTATAACATTTTTACTTTAATATTAGCTAACAGATTAAATCAACTGATGCCTAACATAATAGGTGATGATCAAACAGGCTTCATCCTAAATAGAAGAGTACAAGACAATGTTATCAGGCTCCTTTCCTTAGTAGATCATGTTAACAGAAAAAAAAAGAACTATCAATTATTAGTCTAGACTAAGGCTTTTGACTCTATAAATTAGTCCTATTTATTTAAAGTATTAGAAGTATATAACTTCTGCCCTGACTTTATCGATACAATTAACAGATTATATGTTAACGCAATATTGTACATCAAAATTGGGGCATTTTTTATCACATCCGCTTAACATCCTAAAAGGCACTAAACAAGGCTGCCTACTCTCCCCCACTCTCCCCCTTATTTGCCCTATCAGTAGAACCTCTAGCTAACTTTATAAGAGCAAATTCTAATATAAGAGGATTTTCTGTTAGTCCAAGATACATTTTCTAAAATACAACTTTTTACAGATGATGTCATGCTAACAATTGGAAATGTAGTTTCCTCTATAGATCATATAACAAAATCCCTGCACGTTTTTGAAGAGGTTTCAGGCCTAAGCTTTAATCACACCAAAACAGAAACATTACTAGTAAATAAAAAAGTAAACACTTTACTAAGAAAACGCAACAATTTTAACTGGGCAAATGACACCATTAAGTACTTAGGAATACACACAAAGTCAAACTGGAAAAATACTTTAAAAACACATTATAAATACCTATTATCCACAGTTAAGGAATTTTTAAATAGATGGAATAAAATGTATTTCAGGATAGAAGAAAGACTGTCATTAATAAAATGATCATATTATCCACAACTTTGTTCTACTTCCAAATTTTAACTGCCTCCCCATCCAAAAAGTTAATGAAGTAAATGAATTCTATGTTAATACATTTCCTATGGTTTCCTCAAAAGCCAAGAATCAGCCATGCTTTGCACTACAGAAGCTGGAAAGATGGGGGAATGGCATTCTCAAATTTAGAACTTTATGCAGACTTGACCATACTTAATGTGATGAGCCAATGGTTAAACTCCAAATATAGTTCTAACTGGAAAAAATCTCAATGTATCTGACATAGACACAAATATTCAGAATAATATGTTAATCAGAAATTAACAAAATCTTTCTTGTTGTCGAAGAACATTTCTACAATACCAATAAGAATTTAAAAAATCCTCTTTTCACTAATTATATATTACATAATTTTAAAAAGATAAAAATCATATGACAAAAAGCTTAATATTTTTAATATTTCCCGTAGCATACACGAAAACATGTCTGGATAAATGTATCTAAAATAAAAGTAATGGAAGAAAATGACTTAGTTTTCTGACACCACTTTCTCTGCAATAATAATATCCACAAACCATGTTCTCTTATTGCCAGGTATAACAAAGCACAACAACTGGTTGAACATACAAATATTTAGAGAATACATAGTTAATGAATTCAAAATATGTCATATCACCAGCACAACACCTTTACCTAAAATACTTTCTCTTCTTTGTGAAATAAACACCCTGCACGTTAATATTCTATCATTGTCAAGTATATATAAATCTTTACGAACCAATATGCAAATCCCAGAGGACACCTTATGGAATTTCACAGAGAGAATAAACAAATCCATTTTTTTCAGACAATGATAAAGATTTAGTACTTAAATGAATTAGGTGCACAACATCATCCCCTTCTTGAAAAATCTTCACTTCATAGGAGCTTTATTACCCCACATAAGATGGACTTGATATCAAAAAATAATCTTAATAAATGTTGGAGATGTGAGGAAATACTTTGTGCAGATTGAGTACACGTTTCTTACATGTAAAATAGTAACTCCATTCTGGATAGAGTTCAGAAATTTCATAAAAGCATTGTGGTCAGACAAATGTGAAGTATCTGACTCATTATTACTGTTCAATGCACCAATACCAACACATGTCCCCAAAATACAGGTGCACCTTCTTTGGTCCTTGTTTGCAATTGCAAGAAAAATCATTATGTCAAAGTAAAAGTGTAAAAAAATCCTATCATTTACATATTTTTTACTATTGGCTAAACTTGTATGCAATAGGGAGTTGGAAACTATTTCAGAAAGAACTACTAAGATAACACATAAAAAATTAACTTGGTTAAAGCTTGAAAAACTACAAGATAAATTGTAATCACAACAACAATATTACATCTGTTATGGATATTGTAAACAGTTATTGTTCAATGTTATGATGTTTTTAAGACATATTGTATTTTATTTCATGAAAATTAATAAAAAATGTTTAAAAAAAGAAAACGGTGTAAAAACTTTTTGTAGATCTAAAAATGTACAGTTTAATCAGATGAGGAACTGAAAGCACAACTGCAAATGGTCAAAACTTTTTCAGATGATACAAGAATGTCATTTGGTCTTGATAAATGTGCAAATTCAGCCTTTAAAGCAGGAAGACTACAGCACAAAGAAAACATCAGTTTAGGGCAGGAACATGATATACAAGAACTTGAGCAAGAGGGAGTATATAAGTATTTGGGAACCGATGAAGGATCAACAATAAAGCATGAACAAATTTGAATAAAGCTTAGTAACAAATATTTTAGAAGACAAATAAATAATAAAAACAGCATTGACAGCTAGGAACAAAGTCCAAGCTACAAACCAATTCACTCTTCTTGTCCTATCTTACAGTTTTGGAGTGACTGACTGGCCCCAAAAGGTGTTGGATAGGTTGTACAGGAAAACAAGAAGGATGCTTCATGCTCACCAAGTGATTTATAAAAAAAATCAGTGCATACCAAGACTATATATTCCCCATTTTGAAGGAGGTATGGGCCTCTGCAAAAGTGATTACATGTACAGATCTGCAATCGTGCGACTGCATACATATCTGCTGACCTCACAAGACTCAAATGTAGTGAAAGTTTTGAAAAGTACAGTTTTGTACCTACCATAAATGTAGATGTTCGAGTGCTAATACAGCTGCAGTCATCACAAATGGGTTGTCCTGCCGTCAGGCGATCCCTCAGTCGGACGAATTCCAAAGTCCTGGTCCAGCGTCAGTTGTAGTTGCTTCTTCCCTGACGTCAGTGCAGCAGGGGTATAAAGGAACCAGCCGACGCCATTTTCTTCAGTTTTTCTTGCCCCAGATGTCAGGTGCCCTCAGAAGGAAGGCTATACCTAAAAACATGGACCACAGTCCAGAAACAGTAACTGGAAGCAAATACACCATAAAAGAATACCCCAATCAGGTTGTATGAGGAGGTGTTAGCCATTATGCTTGTCTCAGAGGGGTAGGTGGGAGGAAAACCTTGACTGTAGCTGTATTAGCACCTGAACATCTACATTTATGGTAGGTACAAAACCGTACTATGTTCATCGTGCATACAGCTGCAGTCATCACAAATGGGTAGAATACCAAAGCTGAACATGGGGTGGTAGGTACTAAGAGGATGAAGGAGCAGCTAGCATGCCCTGCAAAACTGCAGTGGCAAAACCTGCTCTAGATTTGGAGTATAAGGGCAGGTGGTAGTGTTTGGAGAAGGTATGTACAGAGCTCCAAGTGGCAGCTTCTAAAATGTCCTTTGTGGCTACCCCCCTGAGGAAGGCTGTAGAGGTTGCTGTGGCCCTTGTAGAGTGAGGCCTGATGCTTGTAGGCACGGTTTTTCCATGAAAGGAGTAATAAAAACATATGCAATGGGCAATCCATTTAGAAATAGTCTGCTTGGAGATGGCTTTGCCCAGAACCCCTGTTGCATAGGACACAAAGAGTTGCTCAGTTTTTCTGAAGGGCTTTGTTCTGTCCAAATAGTAACACAGCTGCCTGTGAATGTCCAATGTATGTAGAAGTCTCTCACCCTTGTTTTGAGGGTTAGGGTAGAAGGTTGGTAAATGGATGGCTTGATTCAGAGATACTTTGGATACTACCTTTGGCATGAAGGGCGGGTTGGTTCATAATGACACTCTGTCCTGATGGAAGATGAGGAAAGGTTGCACAGCCGTGAGGGCTTGTAATTCTGAAACCCTGTGTGCTGAGGTGATATCTAGAAGAAAGGCAGTCTTCCAGGACAAATACTGTAGTTCTGATGAGGCTGCTGGCTCAAAAGGAGGCAAGGTCAGTTTTTCCAGAATTAAATTAAGATCCCATGCAAGCACTGGTGGTTTCCTGGGGGGTTAATATTCTTTGCCCCTCTGAGAAACTGCCGTAGTAAGGGGTGTGAAAATAAATGAGGATCAGTGTCATATTCTGCAGAGATTGCTGAGGTGTATATTTTGATCTAGGAGTATGAAAGTCCACTGTTTAGCATTTCAGCCAGGTATTGTAGTATTTGGGATATATTCAATATTCCAGGGTTTTGGCCCTTTTTCTCATTCCAACCACAGAACCGTTCCATTTTGCGGACTAGGCCTTTCTAGTAGATGGTCTTCTGGCCTCCAAAATAATATTCCTTACCTCTTTGGAAAGAAGAGCCTGTTGTAATTTCAGGGAATGTTCCAGGCTGCTAGTTTCAGTGATTTCAGTTGGGTGTGAAGAGTTTTAAAGTTGTGCTGAGTCAACAGAAGAGGCCATTGGGGCAAAATCCATGGAGGTGAAGACGTCATGCTTCTCAGGAGTGGATACCAATGCTGTCTTGGTCAGTCCGGAGCTATTAGAATCATTTTCGGTCTGTCTGCTCTGATCTTCAACAGAATTTTGGGCAGTAGAGGAAGAGGTGGGAAGGCATAAACTTTCATTGCTTTCCAGCTGAAAGAGAGTGAATCCACTTTCCAGGCTTGTGGATGGAATTTCCTTGTACAGAACTTTTCCAGTTGGTGATTCTTGTGGGAGGCAAAAAGATCTATGTCGGCCTTCCCCATACTCGTGTTATTTGTGAGAAAACTTTTGGATGTAGCTTCCATTCGTGTGGATATGTCACGTTTCTGCTTAGACTGTCTGCTAGTGTATTGTCTTTGCCTGGTAGAAACTGAGCTTGAAGTTCGATTTTTAAATCCAAGGTCATGTTCCAAAGAGTCATTGCCAGTCTGCATAGGGGATATGAATGAGTTCCTCCCTGTTTGTTTATGTACCACATTACAGTGGTGTTGTCTGTCCTTATTAATAATTGACCTGGATGTAGAAATTCTTTGAAAGCCATAACTGCATTTATTACTGCTAGCATTTCTTTTTGATTGATGTGAAGGTGCTTTTCCTTTTGGGACCATTTGCCTTGTATGCGCCGATTTGCCATGTGCGCCCCCCCCCCCCCCAGGCATAGTCCGAGGCATCTGTTGTGATGGTCTGACTTGCTGGAGGCTTGCAAAATGGGAGACCTGTGTTTCTCTGGCATGCTTGAGCCCACCACAGGAATTCATTTTGAAGACATGGAATTAGTGGCATTACTGTTTCCAAGCTGTGTCTGTGTTGAGACCAGAGATTTTTTAGGTACCATTGTAGTTTCCTCATATGCAACTTTGCACATAAGATTAAAAGAATGCAAGATGCCATGAACCCCAGAGCCTGCAGGATTTTCCTTGCAGTAAGCCTGGTGAACATTGCCAGTTGTTTTAAGTAGTTTATTAGTTGCCCTTGTTTGTCTGGTGTGAGATATGTCATCTGGGTGTTTGTGTCCAAGTTGGCACCCAGGAAAGTTGTCACTTGGGATGGTGTTAATCTTGATTTCTTTTTGTTGACTGTGTATCCCAGTGAGTTTAATAGCCTTATTACAAATTCCAGATGTTTCAACAGTGTGTGCTCGCTGTCTGCTTGAATCAGGCAGTCGTCCAAATAAGGGTATATTTGTATCCCTTGTAGTCTGCAGTAGGCAACTACTGAAGCCAGGCATTTCGTGAACACTCTCTGGGCGCAGTAGATAAACCAAAGGGCAATGCAGATAATTGATAATGTGATGAACCTGCAAGAAATCTGAGGTATCTTCTGCAATCTTGTCTAATAGGGACATGCAGGTATGCCTTCTTGAGGTCCAACGTAACCAGCCAAGACTCCTTGCCCAGCATGGGAAGAAGCTGCTGTAATGAAAGTATCTTGAATTTTGGTACTATTAGAAAAGTATTCAGTATGGATAGGTCCAAAATGGGTCTCCAATCTTTTCCCTTTCTTGGAACCAGGAATAATCTTGAATAGAAACCCTGACCTTGTTCTTGCATAGGTACCTCTTGTATAGCTTTCATGTTCATTAGCTGTGAGATTTGTTTCTGTGCCTCTGCCCTTTGATTGTGTGGCAGGTTTGGCATGCCTCATCTCTTCAGAAGGCTGTAAAAGTGGAATCTGTAGCCTCTGTCTATAATGTCCAGTATCCACTTGTCTTTTGTGACAATGTGACAATTTTTTGGAGAATAAAGCCAGTTTTCCGCCTAGAGGTGCTTCCAATTGAGTCCTGGTTGGCAGGCAAAGTGGAAAGTCATTGTGTCTGTCTTCGTGATGCACTTGAACCTTCATCACCACTCCTTTGGTTAGGGGTTTGCCATTCTCGTCCTCTAAAAGATCCCTTTGACTGACCTCTACCCCTGGGGGGCCTGTATCTGCCTCTTTGGGGTCTGTCAGTGGCTGGAAAGGAACAGTTTTTTGAAGGCCAATTCCTACTGAATCGTGGAGGTTGTACTTGAAGGAAATCTTTCACTGTTTGCATTGATTTTGCCTTTTCCTCCATTTTCTTTAATACTTCCTCAGCCTTCACACCAAACAAAACATCTTTCTGTAGAGGTGCATCCAACAATTTAGCTTTGACATGGTCTGGCAAGGTTTGCTCTTTAAGCCAAGCGTGCATACGTATGACTGACCCTGTTACAGCGGCTCTACATTAGGCCTCCAATGCATCATAACCACATTGCAAAGTATGTTTACCCACTTGTTCTGTGCTATGTATCAAATCCTGCAACTCTTTTAAATCAGGTTGTTCAGGTGAGGATAATTTACTTTTCAAATTAGACAGTAGGAACTGCTGATACTTTAACATGTGAAACTGGCAGTTTAATGCCCTCATGGATAAGGTGGCTGATGTGTATACTCCCCCCCCCACCTTTCTAAAGCTCTGGAATCCCTTTCTGAAGGTAGTGGGTTCTTAGCAGTAGAGGCCTTAATCCCCTTGGGTCCTTGAGAAATGGCTTCTGGGTCAGCTGTATGGCCTTTGTAAAGAAATTGGTGTGAATCAGGGACCCTGTAGTACCTATCGGGCTTGACAGGGGCTGGAGGCAAAGAATCCAGAGTGACACAAGACTCAGAATAGACATCATCTAGGATATCCAAAACTGGGTATAGCTAGAGGCCTATGTTGTGGTAGTAAGAGAAATTTCCTTAGTCTCTTCTTAGAGTCTGAATAATCTTGACCTTCCCAATGGAAGTGTTCTCGCAGGGTGTGTAAGGTTTCCCCAAAGGAGTAATCTTCAGGAGGAGAGACAGAAGGAATGGATTCCTCTGCATCCGAGTCTTCATAGGGAGAGAAAGATTGTTCCTGGTAATCAGAGTGCTCAGAAATTATGGAAGCCTGGTCTGAGGACAGGGATTCTTCCTCCACTCTAGGCCTTTTATCTGGGGGTGGGAGAGTACCCCTGATAAGAGTAATCAAGTCCTCAGCCATTTTAAGCATCTGCTCCTTCAGTGTGGGACCAGGTGAGGGGCCCTTAGAAAACTGTTTTCTGGGGTGTTTGGAAGCCTTGGCCTTGGTAAAGGCCTTGATAGAGAAGGCAGAGGGAGGTCTGAAGACACCATGAGAAGAGGGAGATTTCTCGACTGTCTGAGCGTCAGTAGCAAAGGAGGCTTCGGTATCGTCATGACACACCACCAGCCTTGGGTACCGAAGGTACTGCTGAAAAGGTGTCATCAGTAGGCAGGGGCTGCGTAGTCACCTCACTGTGAACCGAGACACTCGAGGTCGGCTTAAGCGTAGTATCGGTAGAGGCCGTGGACCGCATGTGTCGGTCCTTTTCCTTGCGTTTTTTGGGTAAATACGTAGTCGGTATATCCGACATCGTATAATTGAATTTTTCTCCAAAATGATTTTCAGCTAACTCTGCCCAGTGCTTTATAGTGCACTTATTGAAAGAAGCACAAAAGCGACAGGCCGAGACGTCGTGGTCTGGGCCTAAGCAAGGTATGCAAAGGGAATGGAAATCCCTATGAGGTATTTGCTTCCCACAAGAAATACAATTATTAACTTTTACTGCTTTTACTGACATCGGTCTGAGGCAAGAAAAAGGTTCCCAAATGGGGTACTTAGCTTTTTAGATGACTTTGGTATGCTGACATTTCGTTATTTCAGGAACTGGCCAACTGGCACTTGCGAACTGCTTCTGCTTCGGGCACCGCGCGGCAAGAAAGACTGGAGAAAATGGTGTCGGCTGGTTCCTTTATACCCCTGCCGCACTGACGTCAGGGAAGAAGCGACTACAACCGACGCCAGACCAGGACTTTGGAATTCGGCCGACCGAGGGATCGCCTAATGGCAGGACAACCCATTTGTGATGTATGCAGCTGTATGCACGATGAACATCAGGAGGAGAATAAGTCTAAGATGACTTCTCTGCTCAATTTATCAGAAACATATCGGTGTCAAGCAGGATTGGAAATTAAACCAGAAGTAGATAAAAATCAGGCAGCAACTGAATGTGCCAAAAAAAAAAAACAAAAGAAAGACTTGAAGATGTAAGATCAGATGAGAAGGCAAGAAATGTGGAAAATGCATGAATATAGTTGCAAGTATAGAAAACTTTTGGAACACTCACATGTTGATCAGGATGAAATGCAGGAATGGTTAAGGAGTGGTGAATTTAAACCAAAAGAAGAAAAGTTAATGCTGGTGGACCAAGACCGCATACTACGTACACATTGGTTTACAAAGTCCATGAACATGTAGGAGAAATAGACAAATGTAGGTATTGTAAAACAGCATTGGAAACAGTTGCACGTTATTGCTTGGTGTGAAGGACTATATACTGAAAGGCATAATAATGTGGCAAGACAGTTGCATTGGGGATTGTGTAAACATTCTAATACTGAAGTAGCTGAAAAGCACTGGAAACATGAGCCACAAAGCATCATAGAAAATTATGAAGTTTATATCACATGGGACCATCCATTACCAACAGTTCAAAAAAATAGATGATATAGTAGTCCATGAAAAGACAAAAGTAGCATTGATTACTAAAATAGCTACACCCCACCACCCGATAATTACATTGTCTTACATACAGAGAGATACAAAGTCATAAAATAAAAGGATCTGCAAGCAGAAACAAAGGCAATGTATAAGAAAGATACTCACACAGTTCCAGTAGTAGGAGTAATGGGTCATATAAAAAATAATTTACAATCATACTTAGATATGTTACTGATGCACCATACTGGGCACATTGCGGATGCTGCAAAGTGCATTTCTCCTAACATCAAAGATTGAAACAATACTAATTTCATGAACTTTATTCATACTTTGACATAGAAATGGGGTCCATTCCCATCATGGTATTAGAAACCCAAAACACTTGGAGAAATTAAAAAAGTTGGAACATCAGGGATTTTCTTCACACTGGTGTGAGGGGTTAGAGAAAATATAATTGTATAACCTCTGGATAGGATTCTCTGCACACAGGAATCTTGTAATATATATTCAGGCTCTCTGGCACAAACAAACCCCAAATGCCTCCAGAGGGGAACAGTTGGGCTTCCTTTCAGGAGCACTGGTAGGGATTATCTGAGAAGGAGTCTCTGAAGCCTTGGTTCTGTGGGCCACCTCTGCTGTGAGGACAGCATCTTCCATTTGAGATCCCTCTCTGCCCCTGGAGGAACTATCACCACGTGAATTTTGAAAAGGACTCTGATTCTTTAAACCACATTTTCTTACCTCCTCACTGATTCTGTGAGAAGTCCTTGAGGGAATTTAAAAATGTACACCCACAGCAGACAGGATCCTAACTGCAATACATTTGAGATCAGTAGGATCCATGTCTGAAGGTGATGGTGGCAAATAAAATATGAGATATGTTAGGTTGGTGGGACAGTATGGGTAAAGGGAAGAGCTTGAGAATTCTAGGATCTGATGATGTGGTAGAAGTGGTAGAATCAGATCCAAGTCTTGGATCTGAACCTATCAGCTGAGGAATGAATGAAAAGGACATCAGATAATTTTTTTTCAATCTAACAGCAGTCAAAGAAACAGCTGTCAATAAACTGACATAGGTTCATGTGTACATACTAGGCTAATGACCACCAGGGCCATTTCAACCCAGCTGTGTCTGTTTGTACCACAGGTGTTTATCAGAATGGGTACGTTACTTAGGAAGTTACTAAAGGTTATGGGAGGTATGTTAGTTTGAGTATAGTAACTGTCTGCCTCTGTCTATCAGAGAGACTTGGGCTAAAACTAGGGTGAATTTCCAAAATTCCATCCATTGATCAAGGTTACACTTGAATAGGGTCAGGGATGGACTTCACATTGAGCATGCTCCACAGCATGGGGATCCACAGAGACACATACCTGCCTAACCAACATGTCCCATTTATGTCACAAGCAAAATTTAA
This sequence comes from Protopterus annectens, assembly GCF_019279795.1. Classification (NCBI taxonomy): domain Eukaryota; kingdom Metazoa; phylum Chordata; order Ceratodontiformes; family Protopteridae; genus Protopterus; species Protopterus annectens. Next base: position 1,240,020,839 of record NC_056735.1, on the reverse strand, counting down.
ATCCTTGTATCTAGTAACTCTGATGCTGTTGTTCCATCAGAACTGGATCCGATGATGCCTTGCATCCCAGGTATAAACTGACTTTCAGTAACCTGTAGGAGATCAAGAAAAGCAGCCCAGTAATCTGTATACAACAATACGTTTGTACACTGGATTCTCTTGGTAAGGAGTCTTTGCGGACGTTCCAACTGTTGCATATGTCTGATAAGGGACATGTCAAGGGGGCATTATACAAAATGATGAGTCTGATAAGGACAGAATAAAGTAGTACTCTGACTTCCTTGGACCTGGATGCTATGCCCTTACTTATAAGTTGGGAGACACAGAATGATTCTTTTACTGCCTTGGGCACGTGTTGGTCAAAGGCCAGATTAATGTCTACATATGCTCCCAGATACCCGACTACTATGTCAATTCTACCTGGGTGGTAATTTTCCTAAAAGACACTATAATGCACTTCTTGGTGTTCAGTTTTAATCTGTGATTTTGGCGCCAGTCAATTGTCTGTATTAGATCCTCTTGCAAGATGTTTGCGTCATGGAGGAATCTATGATAGTTCTCAATTTCTATGTATCTACAAACTTGGTTAGGCAAAGGTCCTTGACATTAGCCTTGATCTCCAAGACATATATGCCAAATAGGAGTAGGCCCAGAAGAGAGCCCTGAAGTACACCACTAGTGACTGGTCCCTTAGTGGAGGTGGTCTCAGCAATCCTGATTTCCTGGGTCCTGTGAGCCAGCTGGCAATCCAACAAATGATGTAGGTGTTTATGCCTAGTTTGGTGAGTTTGTCCACCATACCTATGTGGGATATTGTATCAAATGCTTTAGCCAGGTCCAGAAAGGTGGTATGCACTGTGTTCCCCTTATCCATTATCTTGGTGACCTTCTTAAAGAAGTCCATCAAGGTTAGCATGCATTACCTTCCTGTGAAAAAGCCAAACTGGATTGATTACAATATCTGTAGACTCCCTATGTCTTTGTTGATAATTTCTTTGCTAACTCATTCCATGGCTTTGCATATTACATACGAGACTAATGGGTCTGTAGTTTCCAGGGGTGGTTGATGGTCTACCCTTATGGAGTGGGATAACCATTTCAGTCCTCCATTCACATGGCACAAAGCCTGTTTTGAGGATATAGTTGAAAAAAGACATTTGTTTCAAGCTGTTTAGAAGGAAACCTGAGATAATGTCACGTCCCACTGAGACTGAATATTTGGCTTTGGCGAGTGTTGCCATGACCTGCCCCCCACTAATAGTTGGGGAAGTTATACTAGTAGGTATTTAATGGAGGGGGTGAAGTTTGAGATGCATTTGACTGCCAGCCAATTTGCTATGTTGCTCTGCTCATTGAGGGTGGCACCAGTGAACACTAATTTGGCACACTACTGTGTGCTGCCTTTGAGATTTCAAACATAGCTGTAGAAGGCCCTCTCGTTTTCTTTAGCCTCTGAGGCCATCTTGACCTTGTAACAGATCTTGTTGAACTTAATAATCCCTCTTAGTTTTCTGTTTAGTTTAGTTAGAGAGCCCTTATCACGAGTGTTGCTGTTCAAAATTGGCCATGACAATTTTCCTTTTGTTAAATACTATATTTAAGTTAGAATTCTACCAGTGTGGTTAGTTTTTATTTTTTTATTTTGGGTTTACTTCTAGCAGGTACAGCAGCCTCTATGTAGACATTTACATGGTTGTACAGGGTTTGTGTGAGCAATTCCACATAGACTGTCATGAACTTGAGGTTAGGAGGGGCACTGAATTTTGACAAACTATCACTTAATAGGATGTGGTTTACTTTTGAGTAGTTCCTAAGTGTTATAGGATTTGTCAGGGTTGCAAGTTGATTTTTATTTTTTAGGAGACAGGTTTGTTGAAGTTAATCATCCTTTTGTTCATACAATGACATCATCCTTCATGAAGGCAAAATGCTGCCGGTAAGACCTTGATGGTAAGACCAACACTCTCCCATATTGATGAGTACCAGTTCCTGAATGTTTAAAACTCTTCTTGGAGTGTGCACTATCTAGTCAAGGGCATTTGTGTTAATGTCTAGGATTCATTGTGCCTGTGAATTTGAGGCAGTGTATGTTTCCCAGTCTGTAGAGGAGTAGTTAAAATCTCCCATGAATAGGTTATCTGATGGTGAGTTTTTCCAGTAGGTCTATGTACGAGCTATGGGATTCATGGGACACGCACAGAATGACCTATAGCTTGGTAGGATATAGTATTGGACTTTGTCTATGATGATTTGCATGTGGATAAACTCCAGGCTTCATCCTGTTTAACCAACCCAGAGGTATACTTTTGTTGTTAATGTGGATCAAGACTCTTCCACATTTTGCCTGTCTGTACAGTTGATGGTTTAAATGTGTAGAAGGCACTGAAATCTTGCAATGCTGGATTACTTTCTGTGGCGTTAAACCATGTCTTGGTAAAGGCACAGATGTATGGAGTTTCTTGTTTAGCCTGCTAGTACTTAACAGTAACACCTTTAAGTTTCTTTGTTTTTTTTTTTTTTGTTTTTTTTTTATATGTTGGTAGCTTTGTCAATCTATCATTGCCTAAAACGGCTGTAAGGGAGTGGACAAAGTTTTAGCCACTATTCAGAAGCTGAGGGAGGACAGATGCAAACCATCCTTTGCAAGGAAGCATGATTTGTTAACTATCTCCTCCCATGCTAACAAATATTGAATCCCCCTCAAATGACACCAGAAACTAAATCAATTGTTGAAGTTAATCATCTTTTATTCATATAGTGGCATCATCCTTTATGAAGGTAGAATTCTGCTCAGTGCAGGGCACATATCTGAGACAGATATTCAGAGAGATCAACATGTGTCTCTTCACATAGTCCAGGAAGGTAAGCCTCGGATCATTTACAGCAACACAGACTATGACAGAATCATACTAGTACCTGTGGCACAGTGACTAGAGTGCATGCATAACCTGGTGGATTCTGGTTTCAGAAAAACTACTAAGCATTATGTTCACCTTATCTGGTAAGTGGGCATCTGTGTGTCATACAATGTAGTTCCCTATGACAAGAGTCTGGGTAATGTGTTTGCTTGTCTTATGAACTTTGTTCTTTGGGCTGGGCTCCACTGGGTGTACACATTATGTCTGATGTTTGGTGTTGCTTTAGAGGAGTGTTTTTAGAGATTGTTAAGGATAGGTGTTGCCATTTATAGGTGTATGAGATCTTTAAGGTTTGGGAAGATTGTTTTTTAGTTCCTCAGCATAAGTTGATCTACAGTATGTGGTGGACAATATGTGTAGTGGATGTAGTGTGTGTGTGTTCTTGACAAACTTATTTGTAAATGGGATTTTTGCCTACAATGAAATTGCATATGTTCATTTCTGGCATACTGTGTTTGTTTCTTTAAGAATTAAATGGTTGCCCTTGAACATGAGACACTTGCTACATTGTCTCAGGATGCTCATATCTATCAGACAGGCTCTGGAGACATTTTGAAATTGCATATCCATATTGTCCAGACCTGTTTTTGGGTGGGTTACTATAGGCTGAGGGCCATGTTACTACACATAGCTCTCCTAGAGCGGTCTTTGCAGTCTGGCACTAGACTAGGTTAGACAGCACTAAAATATAACAATGGAGCTGTTCAATGCATAAACTAGCTACGGTTAGCTTGTCTCCATGCCATGGCTTTGTTTTAGCCTCACTAAGTTGCAGGTTTCCCTTCTAAAGGTAGTTTTATAGATAAACTTTACTGTCTAGATGTTTGCATCAGTATAGGGCACTGCAAATTTATACCAGCAGACAAAAAAAACTGAAAACTAACTACTGAGCCCTCTGGCCAATAAACAACTGCAATCTGAGCCTGTTTAGGCATGCATCCCAACACAGATAAACCAGGCAAACACCTCCTACCACAAGATGAATGATCTTAGTCCTCAATGTAAAAATGCAATTAAAAATTATCTGTAGCAATATTATGAGACTTAAATCACATGTGAAATAGCACTAAACAACTGCCATTAATGTGATAAATAAGGAGCTGGTTTCTGCATACAGTTTATCCCCCCCAAATATCTAATAAAGTTTAGTACCCAGTACAAATCACTGATTTTTTATCTAGCAATATTTAAAATTTGTCCCTAGTTTTGGAACTTTGTCCTCCCCCCATTATTCTATGTTTTGTCCAGATTTCTTAAGTTAACAGGTTGAGAGGTATGGCAAAATATCTATATCAGTGATGGCGAACCTTTTGGGCCTGTCATGTCAAAAATTGTGGAAATGCCTATCGACTCTGCTGGTGTGTCACCCCCCCCCCCAAACAAAAGAAAAACAATTCTTTACATATTCATTTATTTAAAAAATACAGTCCACTCGTATGCTGCTATGTATTATAAAAAGTAAGAAAAATCAGTGACTTACAATAGAGAAAATGATATGCAGACTGATAACTGGGCTTAAAACAGTGCACCAAAAAATTACCCTACTTTTAACAGTAATTTTGAATTGAACTGAAAAAATATGGAACACACTGCATTTGATTTAATTAACATCAATTAGTAACTTTTTGTTGCTGAGTTTTATTAGTTAAGTGCAGGGTCACACATTTCTTGTATTGTTATTCATTTTCTTTGGTAACTCTGGTGTTGGTAAACACTGGTGTGTCACCCAAAACATCATGGCATGTCAACTCTGACATGTGTCATAGGTTCGCCATCACTGGTCTATGTCAAAAAAGAAAAGTAAGCAAATTTATTTTGAATTTTAGTTTTAAGAAGTAATTTGTAAGTTCTAAAAATCTGATTAAGTAAAGGGAATTCCAAACCTCTGAACATTATGAAACTCTGTCAAAAGAAAGCTTACCTTTAAGTATACATACTACTTTGTTAGCTATCCCTCCTGCACCTGTCACCTGAACTCCCAAGTGCTCTGGATTATGCGGAACGTGCCACATTTAAGACACAGAACTCACAAAGTTCCACTGTTCCACACTGAGTGTTGGTTCTGCTTTGCACATTCTGATTGGCACATATACTGCGAAAATAGCTAATCAGAATGTGCAAAGCTGAACCAACACTCAGTGTGTAACAGCTCCCAGCACTACATTACAGAGGCACAAAAACCATCACCCACTCCAGCTTCTTCTCCAGTTGTTGCATTCCAGACATTTTGTGTGGAATAGCAATCAGCATGCTGATGTTTCCTGCATAAGATAGCTGCAGGATGTTGCAGTCAAGCTCATGGTCTGCAGCTGCAAGAAAGTTACTTTGGCCTGCATTATTAGATCTTTAACTGTCTGCTTGTCATTCAGGCGGAAAACTTTGGATGAGTGTCTGGGCAACTGGTCTTAGGGAAAGATGTGAGAATCTTTTAGATGATGATTTAGAAGTCATTTTTCATTGTTCCTTATTTAAATTTCAAAAGAATGTCTGCAAGAATTTGATCAAAGTACTGAAATGGATATTGAAATGCAAATGCTGAAAATATGTTATCTCTTGGTTTAATGTCTCCAAGTGTTTTCGGTTTCTAATACCATTGCAGGAATGGACTCAATTTTAAGTCTATGTGGCTTCGTGAAATTACAATTAATTCAATGTTTGATGTTAGCCACAAAAGCTCTTATCAGCATCCACAATGTGGTCAGGTGGTCAACTGAGAAGAAAAAACATTTCACTTTACATCCAGGTACATTACACATTACGTGAAGAAATTCATGCTTCACAAGTTTTGTTACTTAAATTCATCAAAATAATAGTATAAAAATTGGTTATGTAACACAATGCTAGAGCAGAATACATCTAGAAGGCCTGTTAAGATGCCTAGATGGTGGAAAGAGTATTTACTTGTTATGATATTTACAACTGCTAGACAATCATACAAGCAGGATATTAGAGAGGGTCAGAAAGGAGTTTGGAGGTAGCCCTCTTGGAACAGAGGTGAAACAGGATTACAAAGTATAATGGTTGGCTACAGCAGTAAACAAGGGACAGTAGGAGAATGGAAGATTACCTGACAGAGTGACCATCCCTGTGAAGGGACATTCACTATCTTTACACAGATTGTGCAGATTCACTTAGTGCAGGATTTGTAAAGGTAATTCTCAGTTTAAAATAAGGTGTAAAGGGGAGGGAGAGTAATGATATCAGATGAACAGGATAGGTGAATGCACAGTAAATAGAAGGTGGAAAGAAATGTAGACAGTTTAAGAAGTAAGTGTGGGATGGATTATGGCTGGTTACCCTTACTCTGCAATAAAAAGGAGTTTGGGTAGGAAGATGGAGGAGCTGCAAACAATGATGCAGGATGGGTTGTGGGCATTGCTGGTATCATGGAAAGAAGGGCCAATGACGAGAGAGAGTGTGATATGAAGTGCTAGATATAAACTATTCAGAATGTCAGAAAAGGAGAGACAGGTGATGTAGAAGTTTGCGAATGGAGGCCATCAGACAAGAATCAGAAAGGAAGAGCACTAGACAAGGAATGGTGCAAGGATAGTAATGTTAGAAGCTAGGTTAAATACCATGACAGTGAAGGTTGAAGAAACTGGGAAGACCTCATGGAATGATACAGTGCATCACCAATCAGATACAAAAAGAGAGTGGGAAGAGAGACTGGAGAACAGAATAAATGAGTGGAGTATAAAGAAGGTAACACTCATAAGGGATCTAAATCTGCTATGTGTAACCTGGAAGATTCTGAACTTCAGTGTAGACAGGAAGCAGAATTGTACTTGAACCATGAGAAGGTTTGCCATCTGGTGTTAGTGTGTAACAGAAAATCTTAATTATTGCAGATGGTGATATGGATATCCAGGATAAGGTACCGTTAATCAAAGGATTTTGCTTGAAAAAAACATTTCAACTTGGCACTGGGGAAATGGTGCATTTTCGTGCAGTGTGAAAATATGGTGTTCCACATTTTGGCTGTTTGTCACACATTGTCAGGGTCTGTGTTCCACATTGACCTCTTAAGAGGTTGAGACCTATGCCTGTCACCACCTGACCTAACAAACTCAACCAGTTGTCAGATCATAACAATTTCTCCTCTCCTTATATAGTATAGCTTTCTCATACACTAGTACCATAGACCCTTAGCTCTGCCACTGAGCAACACTATACTTCCATATCATCTTCCTTACCAATTACACTCCCCTTCCCCTCCCTCCTCCTATAGTCTGCTCCCCCACCCCTCTACTTCCTACCCTTCTTTTTATTACTCCTATTTTACTCCCTCTCTACCAACTTCCATTTAGTGATTATAGATGTTTAAGAGCTTCTTCCATGTTGTCTTAGCAGTAAATCTTCTAGTTTACTACAGGGCTCAACTCTTCCTACTTACTAGGTTTTGTTTCATATAATTGTATATTTGCTCTGTAAACTGATTCACTTTAATTGCCATCATGTAAAACGTTATTGTTACTGTTATTACTGTTACTGTATTGATTTTTTTTGTTGTGGACCTTTTCTCCTCGGGTCTCCACTGAAAATGGGCCACCAGGACAATGCAGTAACCTGGTTAACAAAAGACAAATACATAAATAAATACGTATGGCATTTGGAGGGTTTATAATATACTACTTACCAAAAGCAAATATACAAATGTGAAGTATTACTGTAACAGATTTGCTTAGGAAATAAAAAGTATAATATTTAAAAAACTACATTTTAATTAAAAGTGGAAATGTTTGGTTTAACTAAATTATTGCTTAATAAAATATTAACATTAGTGATGATATGTTGCTGCCACATAATATCCATAAGGACAGAAACTAGTGTACTGGGAATATATAATGACCTAAAAGCCTGGTATAGGGTACAACCGCATAAATAAGCTGGTGTGTTCCATCATACAACTCTGAAAGTACTGTTAATTTTCACATGGAGGCATTAATATTGACTTTTAAATGAATTTCACTGATAAAATTAAATGCTACTATATATTGAAATTTGAGAATGCATACCTGGATTGTGCTACTATTCATTTATGATTTTGTTTGTCCTTTCTAATGCTTAAAACATGAAAGTATGTCAAATGGAAGCACGATTGTTTTTGTTACAGTTAGATTATATTTTTTATGGTTAAGATTTCATTTGATTCTTTATACTGATGAAGACATTGTAAATATTGCAATAAGACTATTCTGAGTAAATGTTCTGACAATAAGTTAAGCACCTTCTTTGTGGCCATCTTCATGTATTGAACTATGCTGTAGTGTTTAGCTTTCTTTATACATGCACATGTCATCCAGGTGAAGCCATGCATTCTATTATGGATTGTGGAAAATAAACTCATTATCTTTTATTATCTTGACTAATGACTCCACATACTTTGAAAATATATAAAGCAGGGAAATTTCTGTTACTTCTCAAAAATACCTAGATAGTTCAGAAAATGAGTTATTTTTAACAGGAAAATAAACAGGAGAATAATATCCGTCATTCAAATTGAAAAGAAAAGAATTTTCCCAATTACATTTACAAATATGAAATTAAAGCAAAATTGTAAATGGCTTTTCAACCTGTGACAAAACAACTAACAAGCAGGAAAAATTAATATTAATATCATCTGCAAAAGCAGTAAAATTAAAATGTCAATATCTGTATTAAAAAAACTAACTAAAGCAAAAAATCAGCATTTAGAACACTTTCTTGATAAAAGGCAGGAAAAGGCCAAAAACGTTCAACATGAACTGAAACCTATTTTTAATCTAAATTATTTTAGATAATGGTAAAGATGTTTGCTGATTATAGTGAATGGTCTCAAACTTGATTGGCATCATATCTACTTAAAATATAAAAATTGCAAAACCAAGTTGTGACACCCCTGCACTGGCTCAATAATCAAGGAGCCTCAATCCTCACCACTGGCAACAGCTAGGGTACGTAGACATTGGGAGGATAACAAGTACACACAGGAAAGTACAATTTCCCTTAAGAGCACACAGAGACCACAGTCAGTCAGACTGGTTTCTACCTCTCTTTCTCGACATCCCCAGTAAGACTCCCCACTGGCACAGCTATAGGGTTAAGATCTCAGCTGAGGGGCCAAGCCAAGACATCTTCTGTCCAACCACCTCATTGTGTCCCTGTCCAAGTAGCTGACACACACACAAACTTTGAGATTTGATTTTTACGCACTCACACACACACACACACACACACACACACACACACACACACACACACACACACACACACACACAGGGTAAGGCTGGCACAAGTTTGCTAGCTATACCCCCTTCTGCCCAAACTATAATGTAGTTTCCACTGCCACCAACCACTACTTATCAGCTACTATAAGACTCTTACAAAGCGTCTCCAATCCTACTGTGTAATGTTACTATTAATCGAAATGGTACTCTGACCAAGACTTGGAAGGCTATACAGGAGTGGCCTGTACAGTGTCACCAAATACATATGCAAGTACTCTAAGAGCTTAAATATGTCTCACAAATATTAGCCACAAATATAGGTTTAAATATATTTAATAATAAATAAAACAATACTCAGTACATGAACACAGTAACTTCAGAGTTCAAAATTACAAGAAATATTTTAAAACAACATTGCAGGACAGTCTCAAATAAACACACAAAACATCTAAACTAATCTTTATTATATTCCTATCTATATGTAAAAGAGATAATGCCCTAAATCTTACTTACAGCAAGGCATGTGCAGATGATGGTGATGATGAGTGGATGTTATTTCTAGGTCCAAAACAAAATACAAAACACAGAGCCTCTCTCTAAGAGTTCTTAAATTAATATCGCATTATACTGCTGGACCAGCTTGGATGACACTCTGTCACCTGACTTCAGTTCCCAGACTAAACAGAAACTAACAATTTAAAATCTGTGTGTGTGAAATACATATAGCTTAGATCTTTGCAGCTGCTAGGAAGTCATAAAGCAATAAAACACATTTTACATTTGAAACCTAGTAATAATTTCTCTTTCAAGACAATAGAAAAATGTCCAGCTCTAGACATTGTGTCTGCTACTGAACTGAAACGGAGAGATATCATCTTTTGGTTATGGGCCAGCTACAAAGTAACTTAACATCAACTATTCTTAGATTTTGCAGGTTAATCTTTTATGTTCCAGCTGGGTATACTGTGGCTACATCTTAGCTCAGTGCATAACATACAGTTCTGTATAAATTAAATCAATATTCACAAATGGGAGGGTGGCATAATGGTTAAGGTGTTTGCCTTACAAACACAAGGTGCGGGGTTTGAGTCTCACAAGGGATAATTGGCTAGGCTTAAATGACTCGCAAGGGCAGTTAGCTTAGTACTAACCTATGAACCTACAGAATTCCAGATAGCTGGCTGACAATTTCCCTACGACACATTTCTTCTCCCCCCAAAAAACTCAAGCTAGTTTTTCAAGTGACCTTTGAGAAACGTTGCTTGAGAGTGTTGAGGCTATCTGGGAATACCTTACCCCATTCCCTGTCTTGAGAGCCCATCTGTGTTGAGATTGCTAACCACATTGTGGTGCTGCACTGTCATATCATATGCTTGCAACCAATGGCTCCACCTTAGTAACTTGGCATTTTGCTGGCTGCCTCTATGTACCCAAGTTAAGGGCTTGTGGTCTGTAACTACAGTGAATTTCCTTCCATGCAGATAAGGCTGAAGTCTCTGCAGTGCCCACACTATGGCTATTCCTTTTCTACAGATGGATAGCATTCCTCCCTGGGTTGGAGCCTATGACTGAGATATACACCACTGGCTGCTCTTCTCCCTCTGAAGAAATCAGGCTAAGTACAGCTCCCACCCCATGGTTTGAAGTATCCACCTGCATACCACATTCATTGCTGTAATCTGGACTGGCTAACACAGGGGGTCCTTCCAAAGCTCCTTTAAACTTCGGGAACACCCGCTCACATACTGGGGTCCACAGTATCTTATCTGACTTGTTTTCCCTTGTCGGTTCTGTGAGGGGAGCAGCTATGGTACTATAATTGGGGAAAACTTTCTGTAGTACCATGCTGTCCCTAAGAATGCCCTCACCTGCTTTTTGGTGACAGGGGCAGGCCAGGTCTGAATGGCTTCCGCCAATCTTACCACTCCCTACTATATGTCCCAGGTAGATTACCTCTGTCATACCCACCTGACTTTTGCTGGGCTAAATGGACCAGCCTGCCCTCTGTAGTCTGCCCAGCACCTCCCTAACATGCTGAAGCTGATCTTGTCAGGAATGACTCTAGATGGCAATATCATCTAGGTAAGCAAGCACAAAATCTCCTGCTCGAGTATGATCTATCAGCCTCTGGAAAGTCGCGGGGGCATTTTTCATACCAAAAGGCATCATCATGAACTCATAGAAGCCAAAAAAAACCCACAAAGGCTGACCTCTCTGTCTAGCACTGGGAGTCAATGGCACCTGCCAGTAAGATCAATGGTGGTAAGATACTTAGTGTCACCCAGCTGCTCTAGGGATTCATCTGTCCTAGGCTTGGGGTAAGCATCTGACTCTGTGTGACTGTTTAATTTCCTGTACTCCACACAGAACCTGGTGCTACCATCTTTCTTTGGCACCAGCAGCATTGGGGAGGCCCAGGGACTGCTGGACACCTGGATTACCCCTAGTTCCACCAGTTCCTGTATCTCCTCTCTCAGAGTGTGTTTGTCTGTCAGACACCCTATAAGAGGCCTGCTTAATAGGCCTTTGGGGTCCTGTATCCACATGGTGTTGCACCAGTTGGGAGTATCCTAATTTCCCAGTGAACAGATCCCCAAACTCCTGTAACACTGCTTGGATTTCTCGAACCTTGGTAGGGGGATAGCTGCTGAGTCATTGCTACCCCTTTCACGGAGGTGTCGGTCAGAGCCTCACTGAGGAGGTCAGTCACCAGATCCCCCTCAGACGACTCCTGCTATCCACTGCAAATACTCAGCACAAGGGCCTCCCGATAGTATGGCAAGGTTTCATCATGTTAACATGGTAACATTTGTGCTCCTGCCTAGCAGTTCTACCATGTGGTTACCATAACTGACCTTCCTTACCACCTTGTGGGGTCCTTCCCAAGCTGCCTGCAGCTTCTTGTGTCTGACAGGAATGAGAACCATTACCTGCTACCATGCAGCATACTCTCTAGCTCGACCATTCCTGTCATACCAGACCATTTTCTGCTATTGAGCGTCTGCCCAGGTTCTCCAGGGTCAAGCCCACGAGTTCCCTGAACCTTTTCCTATGGTTTGGGACATATGCCACAACAGACTCCTTGTAGGATTCACACTTACCCTCCCACTCATCTTGAATCAAATCTAGAGGTCTCCTCACCCTATGCCTATACAGCAACTCAAGGAGTGAAAAACTGGGAATTCCTGGGGAAACTCTCTGTATGCAAACAGATGGGGAAAATATTTGTCCCACTCCCTCTTGAACTAATCTGCAAATGCCTGTAGCATGGACGTTATGTAGAGTTTACCCTCTCAACAATAACATTAGTCTGGCAATGGTAAGCGGTGGTCTTTAGGTGCTTCACCCCACAGTGCTTCCTCAGGCAAGCCAGCAGGTCTGACATTGGCACCTCTGTCAGTCAGTATTTCTTTTGGGAAACCAACCCTGCTGAAAATCGCTAACAAAGCATTTGGCACCCTTTCTGCCTCAATGGAGGACAATGCCACTTCATCAGGGTATCTGGTAGCATAATCTATTACCACTAGGACATACTTCTTCCTTGTGGTACTTGGGGTACTCAGAGGCCCCACAATATCTATAGCTACCCTCTGAAATGGCTCCTCAATCACAAGCAAACGCTGAAAAGGTGCTTTCACCTTGTCTCCCTGCCTTGCCTACCTTTTGGCACTGCTCACCAGTTCTTAACAGTACCCTGTTACATCCCTGGAAATCCAAGGCCAAAAAAGGTCTGCATAATATGTTTCTTGGAATGCTTTATGCCCATATTACCCACAAAGGGAATATCATGTACTATGGCTAGAAGTGCCAGACAGTAGGCTCTGAGCACTATTAACTGCTGTATTCTGTCACCCTCTAGCCCTCCATCAGGGCTCCACTCTCTAAAGTAACCCTTTGTCCCAGCACACAGATTCCCCCCTCCCTTAAGAATTAGGTACCTTCACTAGCTAATTCCTTCAGGTCTTGTAAAATAGGGTCTGAGAGATGAACCTGTCTCAACTCTCTCTTTGTAACCCTTCCCAGCTCCCCTTCCACAAGAAGTATGGTATCCCCTAACAGCAGTCTCTCACTGTCAGCCTGGGTACTACTACTCATCTCTGCCCTTCCAGTCACTCTGTTCAAGGGAACATCAATACTCACAAGCAGCTGTGGCTCACCTTCAGTCTCACTGCTACAGGGTAGCTCCCTCCCTGAAGTAACCATCTCACCAGTCCTGGTAGCAAGTGTGCAGGGTGTCTGGGTCTCCCACAGGCTAGCAGACCCACATACTTTTCTCCAAGCCTGACTATATGCAACTACATGCACACAGGTACTGCATTATCAAAATCATTCCCTATCAGGACATTTGCAGAGATATCCACAAACACACCTACTTGCTGGCTTCCTTTTCCACCCTCCCAGTCAAGATGAACCCTAGCCAAAGGCATTTGGAATGGGGTTCCTCCTAAAGCTCTGACTGGAGTAGACTGTCCAAGCAAGTAGTGCTCCTCTGTAACCATTGCAGGCTTCACAATGGTTAGGTCAGAGGCTGTCTCTCTCTTAGCAGTGGCCTCTTTCCCATCCACTAAGATGAGTTTATGTGCTAGTTTGGTACCCTTGTTGTCTTGAGACAACTTACTGCTGGCATTTTGTCATTCCTACTCAGTGGCTCTGCCACCTTTTGTTCCCCACCTGGCCTCCATGGACATCTACATGCCACATGGCCCCATTAGTTGCAGTTAAAACATTAAACCCTTGGTCCTGCATATGTACCTGGACTAGCAGCTTCTCCTGCTACTGGCAGACTCTGTTGGTGCAGTCTGGGCTGCCCACCCTGGGTTCCCTTAGACCCATGAGCAGCACTAGGTGTCCATTTCCTGTGCAGTGATACCCTGCTTGTCAAGTATAGGTCTCCTTTCTTCCCCAACTCATCTGCAGTATTGCACTGTCTGTCAGCTAACCAGATTATCATGTCCTCAGGCAAGGTGCTAAGGGCTTGTTCCCTCACAAAAATGTCTCAGGCCTTCAAAAGTGGTGACCTGACATCCATTCACCCACCTATGAAAATAAGTGCTTAGTTCAGCAACATATTCACACACAATTTCATCTGTCTTGCATCTATGCTCACAAAACTTTGTTCCTAAAAGCTTCAGTTGTTAACTTAAAGCATTCTAAAAGACAGTTCTTTACAATATCATATTTTAATTAATCAGTATCTGACAATTTAGAAATATCAGTTATAGTTTTACCATGGAGTAAGGGGGTTCAGGAATGGTATCCAGAGCCCTTAGTCAACATTATACTATTTACATACACACTCATATGAATGAAACTAACAAAATTATCCCCTTCTATAAATTGTGGAAGAAATTTACTGACCTTTGTTGCTTCTGGGGTTCGGTTACTCTATTCCCCATTACCTCCATGACTTTGGCGAAGAGTCAGCATCTCCTTTTCATGTTGCCTCTGCCTCTTCTTCTCCTCAGCCTCTGTGTCACAGTTTCTCATTTTCCTCAGCCTCAAGACATCCCAGTCTGTCTGCTGCTTTTATTTACAAATGCATGGCCTCCAGCTTAAGTCCCTTTAACTCCAGATGGATTTTTAAGTCCTCTGTGGAAACGTCGAGCTGCCCATTTTCTGAGAGTTGTACATCTGAAAGGTCAGCCTGGTTGTCCTCCTGATCTCTGGTCTGTGATGCAGCTGTGCCCAAAGCTGCAATCATTTCTGCCTTTGTCAGGTTGGCATGCACCAGTGTTTTAGCCTGGCACAACTCAGCCAACTGGCTCTTTGTCAGTTTGCCATACTCCTCTGCTGACATATTTGCCTGCTCTCCCTGACTAAGTTAACAAAAAAATAAAAATAAAACAATTGTGATGTGAAACTCTGAATGTTCACTGCATAGCTACAAACATCTTCAGTGATCACTGTACACAGGATACAGGAACTCAATATCCACACCACTTCAAGCCAAATAATATGTGATGTGGATATCCCACCACTGCCACCAATTAATATGTGATGCCCCTGCACTGGCCCAGTAATCAAGGAACCTCCACCACCCTGTCTGTCCAACCAGTGCTTCATGTACTTACCCAAGTAGCTCACACACACACACACACACACACACACACACACACACACACACACCTGGGTAAGGCTAGCACAGGTTTACTAGTTATGCCCCTTGCTGTCCAGACTTTAAGGTAGTTTTCACTGGTTTACTATCGAAATGTCAAGATGATTACCTTGATCTTTCACATTCCTAACCTGGAAAAATGAAAAAAAGCATCACAGTGACCGATTCTTTCAAAGGAAAGAATAACATTGAACTGCTCACCATCCAGAAAAAAACATCCGCTATGAGGTGGAAAATTTCCTACTGTTTTGCAGGCCCCGTGCAACCCCACACCCCATGCTACTTATATATTCTAACTCCAAGATCATACTACAATGAGGAAAAAGGTAATTTTCATGATCCTCACTGTAGTGTGAGGCACTTCAAAACACCAATGCTCCAAACTGTGAAGACAGTGTCCGTATCAGTTTTCAAAGTTGACAGGAATTGTCTTCACAGGTAACCCTCTCTGCACTCCATGTTCATCCTTCTTACTATCGAAGTAAGTCACATCAACATTTTAAACTGCAGTTTCCAATGCCAACACTACTATAAGGCCCTTGCAAAGGGTGTCCTTTTTTACTGTGTAATGTTACTATTACTGTATATACTATATTTGTCTAGTTAATTCCAATTCCAATAATTAATCCAAATGGTAGTCTGACCAAGACTTTGAAGGCTATTTAGGAATGGCCTGTACAGCATCACCAAATACATATGCAAGTACTCTAAGAGCTTAAATATGTCTCACAAATAGCCACAAAGATAGGTTTATATATATTTAATAATAAAACAGCAAGACATTACTCAGTACACAGACACAATAACTTCAGAGTTCAAAATCACAGGAAATATTTTAAAACAACATTGCAGGATGGTCTCAAATAAATACAGAATATATCTAAACTAATCTTTACTACAGTATTATCCATATTTAAAAGAGATACTATGCCCTAAATCTTACTTACAGCAAGGCAAGTGGAGATAATGGTGATGATGACTGGATGTTCTTGCTAGGTCCAAGACAAAATACAAAATGTACAATCTCTCTCTTCGAGAGTTCTTAAATTAATATCACATTTTACTGCTGGGCCATCTTGGATGACATCACTCTTTCTCCTGACTTCAGTTCTCAGGTGAAAGAACTAACAGAATTTAACATCTCTGTGTGAGGAATATATATATATATATATATATATATATATATATATATATATATATATATATATCTTAGATCTTTGCAGCTGCTAGGAAGTCAAAGCAATAAAACAATTTTTACATTTGAAACCTAGTAATAATTTCTTTTTCAAGTCAATACAAAAACTTCTAGCTCTAGACATTGTGTCTGCTACTGAACTAAAACTGAGAGATAACATATTTTTTATGACCCAACTATAAAGTTACTTAACCTTAACTATTCTTAAGTTTTTCAGGTTAGTGTTCTATGTTCCAGCAGGGAACACTGTGAATACATCTTAGCTCAGTACATAGCATACAGTCCTGTATAAATCATATCATTATTCACAAATGACATAAAATTATTTACAAAATTCAAGATAGCTGGGCTGGAAATATTTCCCTATATCATACAAGTAATTTCATCTGTGCTATAAAAGAAGATTCTAAAATGAACTTTAAATATAAGCAAAGAAGTCAAAACACTCAAATAATGTAACCAGATTTAAAGACATAAAGATCTTGACAGTAACCAAACTCAGATTATTAAATACTTGGATCCATTTAACATTCTAGTATCTCAGAATTGCTAGGAAAATTAGATGCTGGCATTACCTATGTATGCAACACTATAAAGTTAGTAAGAGCACGAAGACCTGATAGGTACAGCTCTTTTTTGAAGGCACTGTCAAAATATGTTAAATATTCTGGTTCAAGTTTTTACTGTTATACAAATCAGCAGAATCTCCAAGACCCATTTAAAAAACAAATTACAACTATCTTTCAGATTCCGCAGAACAGCAGTGACCATACTGATCCAAAAATACGAATACCATCCTAATCA
Organism: Protopterus annectens; assembly: GCF_019279795.1. NCBI lineage: Eukaryota > Metazoa > Chordata > Ceratodontiformes > Protopteridae > Protopterus > Protopterus annectens. The sequence goes on along the minus strand of NC_056735.1, from coordinate 1,240,003,598 downwards.
ACTCTGACATTAAAAGTCTATTAATATTTTAGATCAAAAATTTTAAAAAAGCCTTCAGAAAAGTGAAAGTCCCCTTTCCAGTTAGGCTGTATGACAAGCAGATTGCCTCAGGATCAAACTCTGACCATGAAGTCTTTGATTACTATGAAAGCAGCTCAAGCCAGTTTTATTTTGGTATACACTATTAAGTTACCCAAGGATTTTAATATGGTCATGTGCTGATTTTTTTTATTAATTTCTTGTGAAAAGTATGTTTGTGACTAAGTTTATAAATTATATTAAAGCACTGCACTCTAACCTCTCATGACAGTCTTTATACGTGAACTCACTTCTGGTCAAATTTTCATAACATTAGGTACTACCAAAGAGTTGACCTTTACCTGCTTACCTTTTTAATCTGTATTGAAACTTTTACTTACTAATTCATTTTTTCTCTAATTCAGTTTAAAATAAAAAAAAAAATCAGTGGGTAGGATTTACAAACAGTGCCCCATGGCTCAGGGCTGGCATGCATTATTAAGGCATACCAAAGTCTGTTGTGATTCATATACAATGCGATAAAATGGGAGAGGTTCCTGTACACAGTCTTACCACACTGTGTAGCCACTGTACACCAAGCATGAAAATCGTATGCTAATAACCCTCCTATAAAATAGTCAGCAATTCAGAAATGTTTCAATAACTGTATGAATATGTTTTAGCTACATAAGTTACAGAAGCAGAATCATATAACAGTAGGTATGCTACATATGACTAAAACAACCCCTCCATCCCTGATGTGTTGCTCAGTGCAACAACTTATGTGGATATAGTAAGAATCACATATGAAAACCTTTCCTGGGCAGAAAAAACCTTACCAGCAACATTATTCTTTATTGTGCAGACAAACCTGTTACAGCAGTCATATATGTCCTAATGGGTTCTGCTGGCTTGGTCAACATCTCTTTAATCAACCACATTTGGTTGATTATAGACACATTCAAAAGGTTTGTGAGGTTGACAATATTCCCTTTCCACAGGGACTGTGAAATCTTGAGTTAGTATATATAATTAGCAGGGGGAGGGTGGCACAGTCACCACATTGTTGTTTATGGGTTTTGTTTTGAAGTAATATTTGCATGCACTGAGAAGCAATCTTGCTGCATGAATACTAGGAAGTAGACGGTTCCATTTTTGACATAGAGCTGTCTACCTTTAGGATGTCAACATTTGTATTAGTTGACCAACTGAAGGTAAATTGTCCTAACTCACACAGTGAGGTGGTCAACCTCCTGATACTGGGAGGTCCCTGAGTATCAGATCCCTCATTAACATGTTATGGTAATTGTGTTTTGTTATTACACCAAATGAGTACAGACCTTTCTTGAATCACTGTGTCACATCATGCCGGCACAGAACAGCTGCAGTCGTGGAGTCTCTCACACAAGTAACTAATACAGTAGTAGTCTGCTGCCTGCTGCACTACACTCAAGACATTCAGCTGTCATGGTAGCACAGCATATTAGGGAACACATTTATTAGGTAAGTGAATGGGTTAATTTGACAGGACTGTGCTGGTAGTGCCAAGACTAAAAGAGGGATTATACTTTCTGTAGGCTAAGGTTGATCAATACGGCAACACTGTTCAATGCATAACCGAGTTTTTCCTAGATCAGCAGAAAAACATGGACGGGCTTCACTGATAGCCATTTAGGGAAAAAACTGAGCTTCTAAGCTTTTGCATCTCCACAGGGCACTGCTTACTCTGCTGAGCGAAGAGCAGCACAGCACAAACATGAGGCTTAAATATGAGCAAAGAGAAGCAAGTTTTAAGCTAACAATCAGGAAAGCAAACAATAAGCCTTTCACCAACAATCTCCAACTCAGACAGGTTAGATCAGTACACATCTGCCACAAGGCTGCAGAGAAAACACCATGTAGAATAGCTGTTTTGGAGTCCAAGTGTAACAAGGCCACAAAAACTACTTACAACAGTGCTACAACTAACAGATACAATGTAATGCAGTGCAATTAGCTACTTAAAGCAGCAGTAGACAGTACATTTTATTGTGCTATAAAGTGTAAAAATAACAAATAGCTTAAGAGGAGGGGATTCCAAAATGGCTGCACATTGAGTAACAGCTTAATTCTGGCTCTCGGTTTGACAATAGAAATTTAGCAAAAAAGGCTAGTGGACCAAGATTTCTAAGTAAATTTCAGTAACTGGCTAGTAAGTACACTGTCTGGATACCAGGAAAAAAGAAATATAAAGGACCTGGAGGAAGCTCATCTACAAAAGGTCAAAAAGAAACACAGACTGAGAGGAGTACTGCAGTGGTTAAGCAAGACGCAGTACAAGTTCCAGTAACCTACAGGACAGTATAAAGCAGCTGCAACCATACGTGGTTAAAATAAATGAAACACCGATGGAGTATATGAACACAAACAATAAAAAGCTGGAAAAAATAGACGTTTTAGACATATATTCATATAAGGTGAGTGTAAAGTTTGAATACTACACTAAAAAGGTAGTCTGCACCATTACTCAATGAAAACAATGAGACTGTTCATCTGATATGACATTCTTTACTATGCATATGAAGTAGGCATCTAGTATAACAACAAAAGATGTACACAAATAAAAAAGCTGTACTTCAGCTTACAGCATCAGATCTGTAAAAGTCTCTCATATAAAAGCAGAAGTTCCAATCTTCATAGTGTCTTTTTTGCCTGCCTCAGCAGTTTAGAGAATAAGTCTTTTCTTTGAAGCTGGTTTGCTCACCGTTTGTTTTCCATATCTCAAACATTTTGTTTCTGAAGAAGAACTCCTTGGCCTTGTTCTTATCTTGCACGTCCTGTTGACGAAACACAGAGCTGCTTGTAGATAGAAAATTCCACAAACTGCAAAGTTTATAAAAGATAAAATATTTTAGTTCTGACTTCTAATAACAATGAATGCCAAGCTAGATGCTTTTGCCAAGAGTTTAAAGTGCACTCTGTACTACACTGAAAAGCAGAATATTTATTTTGCATTTTCAGAAAAATCCACTGAAAGCCATTTTAACCTGTTCCTTAGACTGAAAGCAGAATATTTCAACTCTGACAATTCCCTCTTTTCAATTTAAAAGGTGGAAAATTACTGTTCATTTTCAACTTCAGTTGCATAAATTGAAACCTTTTCCATTTTATCTAGGTTAATCATCATGATTTATTGAATTCTGTACATTTTTCACAGATGGAAACTTAAATAGCAATTCCAGAAGTTAATATGACTATAATGCCTGACATTACTAATACATGATGTACCAACCAATTTAACAGTTCTTTCCTGATTTTGACCAACTAGTAAAGATATCCCACCAATTGTGAGCAGTGTCTTTTTTGGTCTTTTCAGCTAAACTAAATAATTTATCTTTTACAATGGTGCTTAATGCTTCATTATACAGAATACTTTTATTTCTTTTTCCCAAATACTCTGAGAATCTCAGTATTATTCATTATGTTTTTTTAAATTATTCAAAGATACAGATATATTGGAAAGCTGTATTAAGTCATAGTTCCAATTCATGGAAGTATTTACTTTTATGGTTTCAGTAAACACATAGCTCTGATTATTCCATTTAAGGAAATCAACATGTGATAAACATCCTACAAAAGGTAACTTTAAATTATGACCTACATCTTGATTTGTAACCAAACAAACATGCTGAGGAGCCACTTCTATAAACATTTGAAAAGACGATGGCATAATGGTCCACTTACATAAGTTAACAGAATGCTGCAGTAAGCATGGTTCATAGACAGGTGAATGCTGTCCACAAATTAATCCATTTTGAGTCTGTGTACAATACTCAATTTTATGTGTTTTCCCTTTTATATCTATATGATTACCTTCAAATTGTGGCAACCAATACTCATACCCTTCTGGTAGGAGAAATATCATAGGTAATATCGTAAATTGACACAACAGTGGTATCAGTAACATTATAATGTGAAAACTGCCCTGTGCAGTATTAGGGAGTACAATACGTTACTTTAGTATATAGTTTAATCCAATCTGTATCAGGTACTCATTTGTTAAACAATTGTCACCAAACATTTTCATTTTGTAACATCAGTTTAATTTGTACATTTTTTTTAAGTTTCTACATACAAAGATTTCATAGTGCATTTTGTCCAATTTACAAAAACTGTCATGTTACCATCAAATTTTCACCTGATGTAACTGCATAGCATCATGACTGTCTAAAAATTGCTGCTGGTAATTTGTATTATGCAGGTTTGCTTTCCATATCTCTGGATTCTAAGAAACTTGTAAATGTACAATCTGAGAGATATCTTCCCCCACTGTTTTTAAACGATTAGTTAGAATTTAAATATCAGCTGCATTAATAACTCCAATGCCAGTGTCTAGGCCTCTTAAAAGAGTATTATACTAAGCTCTTTTATTTTACATAATATTGTTTTGGACTTTCTCCTAAAACAGTACATTTTTCTAACTCTTTCTGCAGTCCAAACTTAGTTTGGATCTGCAGCAAATTATGCTGCAAATTTTGAGCTGAAAATATCTGTATTTCATGTACTGCAGTGGTTTTATCTGGTACACCAGAGAGGTGTTCTGTAGGATACAATTGCATTCCTTCCCTGACTGCCTTTTTTGCCATCTCATCTGCAGTTATTTTACTGAAAAATCTCATTTGTACCTTTTTGATGAGCTTTTACCTTTAAAATACTGTAGCAACCCACAAGTGACTGACTACGAACTAAATTCCAAATAGTCTGTAACACAGAAGCATGCTTGAGTGGTTTGCCCATATTATCAACAAACCCTCTCCTTGCCCATGTAGACATATGCAGCTGCAGAGAATTAATTATGCATGTGCTGTCTGAAATCTTTCTCCCTATTTCATGAAGTTAGATTAGATAAGTAATACTTATCTCCTTCCTTTATTGTAACTTGCTTGACACTAAATAATTCCAACCATTTTGCAAACACTGCTTGACTGACGTCATGAATCAATTTATTTAACTGAGTCTCATTTACCAAAGCCTGTATGGCATAATGTGGTAATTGTGCTATAATGTCTTTGGAGAAAGCTGCTAAGCATTCAGTTTGTTTTAAACCCTAGTAAATGGCCAAAAGTTGCCCCTCTCAACATGTGTCATTTTTTTACTGAAGTATTTTTTATTTTAGCATCACAGCCATGATGATGGAGAGAGTGTGTTGGGTCCAGCTGCTGCCTCTAACATAAAGGGATATGTTAGACTTGGAGCTACTAATTCTGTAGCCTTGGCCAATGCTGCTTTTAAATTACAAAAAGCTGTATTTTTCTTTGGTCTCCACTCCAGAAAGGATAATTCTTTCTGGCTAGAAGGCATGTCATGACATGAATTGTACCTTTTCACTTTTAACCTTCAACCTTGCCTCCTGCAGTGTTCAAAGGACCTGCATCACTTTAGCTAAATGCTGTTCTTTTGTTTCAGACACAATTAGTGTCATTTTATTGCAGTATTATTTATTTGTTTTTACACATTTGCTTTTTGATTTGATAATACCACAGACCATGTACTGACTGTACTCTGTGTAGTATTTACTTGAAAACAGATTATTAATGACATGTACGCACAAGTATGACATCTTATTACAATTACCAAACAGGATTTTTGTTAGAAAAGCATAAGCCATTTGGCCTGGCAACCAGTTTTGTTTTCTTGACCTTATAAATTTCAGTACCAGTAACATTTTATGTTATGCAACATTCCTTGTAACTACCCATCCCAGCCTGGAAATATTTGAGCTTAAATACTTTTTTTTTTCTTTCTTTCTGCACATTCCAGATGCTTAACCCATACCTCGTTCAGCACTTACTCATACCTTCAGTCATTCATTAACTTGACACTAGAATGCAGTTGTAATAAACATTAACTTGCTTAACTATACATAATATTGCTTTTGAATACTGTTTTTGATAGAGTCTGTGCTATTTTTATGCTATATTGACTTAACACACACTTAAAGAAATATATTTACATGATTTACATTTGCTGCTGTTTGCCTTTTGCTGCACTTTAGATGAAAAGAAAATACATGCATGTCAGTCTTGTGACATCATGTCTTTACTGTGTTTATTACTATTTAAGTGCCTTGTTGTAACTGAATGAAAGCTGGTGCTGTGTACCCTTAACCATTTTCAAAAGGTAGAATAGTATGTCGTAAATTATTTATCAACGTAGTTAACTGCTGTTGCTTTAACTCTTTACTAACCAGATTATATTTGTTAGCATTCTGTTATGCTGACTTTAAAGCTCTTATGCACTTCTGAAAAAAGTGTTTTGTATATGTTGTCTGACCTTTTTGAACTCACTCTATGTCTTAGAAGTTTATTAAATCTTTTGTCAGTTTACCATGAACATCATTTCTGTTCTCATCTGTTTTGTAAGGTGCAGTGGTTTTATGCCACTTTTGCTATATATAAGCCATGAAACGCTAAGGAATAAAATTCCAGAAGCAACGCTCAAGTGTATCATTGCATACAGTGCTTACAGTTTTAAGAACCCAAGCTTCAAATGTAATCATGTTATTAAAAATACCCTTCTGTTCATCCCACTCAGGGAGCGTTTTTAACATTAGCTAAATGTGCTAGTCTAGCAACCTCAGATTCCTGTGTCTCTAATTGAGCTCTTAATGTGTTAGTTTCCTCCCTTACACAATGACGTCATGCTGTGTCAGCCAGTTACCTGTCATATGTTTATTGCAAAGAGACAGTTAACCCTTTTATTATACAAATAGCTTTACTGCCTTGTTTAGTAACAGTTTGTGTCTTAATTTTAGTCTGTGAGACTTCCAAAAACTGAGAAAATTATTTTGTACATTTAGCAGTGTCAGCATGCATTTTACCAGATGCATTTCATTTATCACAGTAAATCTGAAAGTGACCCATGAGGTCAAGATCTTGCTGGTTGCTAGTTTTAGCAATTCAATCTTTAATCTCCTGAAAATCAGACTGTAAAGTACAAACTTTGACATTTACATTACCCTGTAATAAATCTTTTGCAACAGGATATATAGAAACAGGTACCATTGTCTGTGCTTCAAGCATTACTTTATCCTGGTTGTGTTCCCGGTTTTGTACAATACGTACAATACATTTATGACAAGGCATGAAAAAAGCAACATTTAAATAACATTTCTGTATATTCTGTGACACTTCTGTTTTATGTAGTAAAGACTTATTAGGTGCTAACATGCTGATTAGGTGCTAACATGCTGATTATACTATGTATTTAAATAAATCCATGTACATATGATTCAGATACATCAACAGTAAAAGATTTAGTGCACTTCTTGGCATTTTCATAAATTGCATTCATTGTTAAAAGAAAAACAGTAGAAAATATTTACCACAAATGTTCAGGACAAGGTGGCCAGTCTTGACACGAAAATCAGTTGGAGAATTTTCTGCTGTCAGTCTCTAGATGCTGGTGATGGCAGGTCCAACAGTATGACCCACACCTCATATTTTACAAACTGGCTGAATAAAAATTACTGTACGGCCCTGTACTGCACTGCAGTGTTTGTCCTCCAGTCAATGGACAATGTTTTAAGAAAGAAGAGTCGACTCAAAAGAAGAACTGCGCAGGAATGTCACACAGAGAGGTGCCTCTGCAGGTCACCTCCCTGGTTGTTTTGACAGGTCTGGTCTTACCATTGTAAAATTTAAATACTACACTAGTAAGGTAGTCTGCACCATTAATCAGTGAAAACAATTGAGACTGTTTATCTGATATGACATTCTTTGCATACGAAGTAGACATCTAGTCTAACAATGAACGATACACAAATAAAGTCGTACTTCAGCTTACAGCATCAGATCTGTAAAAATCAAAGTCTCTCTTATAAAAGAAGAAGTTCCAGTCTTTATAGTGTCTTTTTTGCCTGCCTCAGCAGTTTAAAGAATAAGTCTTTTCTATGAAGCTTGTTTGATAACAGTTTCCGTATCTCAAACGTTTTGCTTCTGAAGAATAACTCCTTGGCCTTTATCTTGCACGTCCTGTTGCTGAAACACAGCTGCATACAAGAGTCCATCTTGACCTGCTTGTAGATACAGCATTTCTACTGCATAGTTTATAAAATATAAAATATTTTATTTCTGATTTCTAACAATAATAAATGCCATGCTATATGCTTTTGCCAAGAGTTTAAACTAAGTGCACTCTGTACTACACTGAAAAGCAGAATATTTATTTTACATTTTCAGAAAAATCCACTGAAAGCCATTTTAACATGTTCGGTAAGACTGAAAGCAGAATATTTCACCTCCCACAGTGACAGGACTGCAAAATTCAGAGGTTGAAATGAAGAAAAGTCTGGCTGAATATAAGACAGCACAAGAAGAGATGTTTCAAACAATTACAGAGGTGGAAGATAAAGCACATAGGGAACACCTGAGATTTTATACTGTACCAGAGAAGTTGGAAGGCACAGACTGTATTAATTTTATAAAAGCACAAATAAGCAACAGGAACTATTAATTGAAAGAGCACATCTTGTGGCTGCTCCAAATCTAGCTACTAAAAAAACCTAGACCATTAATAGTAAAGATGCAGTCTTACTGACAGAAGGAGCTGATTCTGACAAAACTGTGCTAAAAGTAGGAGACAACAGAGTGTAGTAAAGATGCAGTCTTACTGACAGAAGGAGCTGATTCTGACAAAATTGTGCTAAAAGTAGGAGACAACAGAGTGTTTGTGGAGAATAATTACTCGGTGTACACCAGGCAGAAGAGGAGGAAGTACATTCCATTATTTAGGGAATGTCAAAAAGCAAGCATGAGATTCAAACTGCAGTACCCAGCTATTTTTAAAGTGTATTTCCCTGGAGGGACAAAATCATTTTTTGATGAAGTACATGCTAAGGAGGAAATACAAAGGTTTGCCCAGCAAAGCTTGAGCTGTGAATCAGAAGGAAGCTCTGCTACATGTTCTCCTGGTAATAAGGAATGTGGTGAAACTGAACCATGAAATCTTTTCCACTGTTTCAATTGCCTGGGAGAAGGAAGAAAACATAAGAATCAATGAAAAGAATCATGAATTTATTGGAAATGAAACAGAGACAGGATTTGGGAGATGTAGTTGACAGGATTAAATCTAGTAACTTGGACATGTGGGATGATAATTCAATAATTATATTTGTGAAACATGACAGAACTGAAAAATCTGCAAATATTGTACTTCCCTGGTCTTTGTTAAATTTGTGGGGGACTTTAAAGCATATACCCTGCTTCATGTTATTAATGTTCACAGAATAAAATCAGTAACTTGGAAACAGACAAATCTGGGCTTACAAAGCAACAATTACACCTGTGAAATACAACAGAGCAAGAGGATTTGGAAATGATGGATTTTTGTGGACTCTGCTAATCTTGTAGGGAACTATTATGTAGCTAAGCTTCAGAGAACTACATTGGAGAGGGGAGGTGGAGGGAGAAAGTTAACTGTAAGTAAAAGAAATTTCATTTTTTTTCTCTTAATAATGCTTAAATGTTGCATGACTTTGTTAAAAGTAATTTTTTTCAGTTCTTTTTTTAATGTAAAAGGGATAATAAGGATAATAATGCAAACAGGTGCTTTTGTTTTCTTTTTCCCTGTTCAGTTTTAAGAAATGTAGGAACTGCAATGTGGACTGCATTGTGGAAAAAAGGGAAAGACATAAGGTCTGGTTGACACAGCAAGACAAAAGAAAAATTAATGTGCTTCTTTTTTTTACGCTTGCATAGGAAAAAAACTGGGTTAATACTACCACACTGAAACAAAAGTATAAATCGACCAAAAAAGCCAGAACATTCTAAATCTTTTATTTAAACACACTATAACTCTAGCTCCTCAGTCAACTGGCCTGCAAGGAGTCAATAATTAGCCATTATTCCCATTCTTAAATATTGACATAAATTAAAATACAAAATAATTCAATTAAAAATACATCCAATCCATTCACTCATACGATAATATTTTGTAACTTCCAACTGAAATCTACATTCAAAAAGTACGGTTTTGTACCTACCATAAATGTAGATGTTCGAGGATCTCCATTGCTGCAGTCCTGACAAATGGGTACTCCGCTGCCCACTATCGGCCCGAATACCAAAGGGCTAGAACTGGCGTCGGTCACGGGCGCCAGAGACTGACGTAAGTACTTGTCAGTACAAATGCGCATGACCGACGCCATAACCTCAGTCTTTCTTGCCTCAGATGTCAGAATGCAAAAAAAAAGAAAACACCACCCAAAAAACCCCAATGTAAAAAGAAAAAAGGGGGAAGGAGGGAGGGAAAATAGGACTGCAGCAATGGAGATCCTCGAACATCTACATTTATGGTAGGTACAAAACCGTACTATGTTCGTCGTCTCCCATTGCTGCAGTCCTGACAAATGGGTAGAATCCCAGAGCAACGGAAAAAGGGAGGCTGGTCAACTAAATAGCAGGAGGAGCTGCAGACATGCCCTGCAAGACTGCAGTGGCAAACCCAGCCCTAGACCTAGAATAAAGAGGCAAATGATAATGCTTTGTAAAGGTATGTACAGAACTCCAAGTAGCTGCCTCTAGAATGCCTTTCGTAGCTACCCCTCTCAAAAAAGCAGTAGAGGTGGCCGTAGCCCTAGTAGAATGAGGCCTGATCCCAACTGGAACCTCCCTACCATGATGAGAGTAACAAAAAGCAATACAATGGCCAATCCACTTGGAAATAGTTTGTTTCGAGACAGCTTTCCCACTAGAAGCCACAGCAAACGAAACAAATAACTGTTGAGATCTCCGGAACTCATTGGTTCTGAACAAATAATACTGTAACTGCCTATGCACATCCAAAGAATGCAAAATTCTTTCCCCTTCATTTTGGGGGTTAGCATAAAAAGTAGGCAAATGTATAGATTGGTTCAACGCCACATCAGAAACTACCTTAGGCAGAAAAGTAGGATTAGTACGCAAGGAAACTCTGTCCTGGTGAAAAATCAGAAAAGGTTCCACTGCCATGAGAGCCTGTAATTCAGACACCCTTCTAGCAGAAGTAACAGCCAATAAAAAAGCAGTCTTCCAGGACAACAACTTCAATTCAGCCATAGCTGCAGGTTCAAAAGGAGGCAGAGTCAGCTTTTCCAAAACAAAATTAAGATCCCAGGCAGGAGTAGGAGCCCGTTGTGGGGGTCTTATATTCTTCGCCCCTCTAAGAAACTGTTTAAGCAAAGGATGTGAAAATAAAGGAGGATCACTATCATAGTGAGCAGAAATAGCTGCAGCATGCACTTTTATAGAAGAGAAGGACAAACCCTTGTCTAGTAACATAGTCAAATATTGCAAAGTGCAACTCAAATTAGGCAACGTGACATCAAGGCCTTTAGCTGAACTCCAAAGGAAAAATCTCTTCCATTTATCAGCATAAACTTTCCGAGTACTAGGACGCCTGGCTTCCAAAAGGACAGCCAAAACTTGTGGAGGGAGCTGAAGGCCCTCATCCTCTAAAACTGAATGCGCCAGGCTGTCAGATGTAGGGATTGCACCCTGACATTGAGAAAATGATTGTTTTCCTGAGACAATAAGTGAGGAATCCGCGGTAATGGCCAAGGTGTCCCGTGAATTAGGCTCCTCAGCAGAGGGTACCAATGTTGATGAGGCCAATCCGGCGCTATAAGGATCATGCAAGGTTTGTCCCTCCTGACTTTCAACAGGACCTGTGGAAGAAGAGGCAGAGGAGGAAAGGCATACATGTGAAGGTTGCTCCAACTGAAGGATAGGGTATCTATTTTCCAGGCTTTCGGATGAAACAGCCTTGTGCAAAACAGAGGCAGTTGGGAATTCAGAGGAGAAGCGAACAGATCTATGTCTGGAGTTCCCCAAGCCACGGTCAACTGATGAAATACCTGAGGATCCAACTTCCATTCTTGAGGATCCACCATCTGTCTGCTCAGAACATCTGCTAACGAATTTTGTGCTCCTGGCAGAAACTGAGCTCGAAGAGTGACGTGCAGATCCAAAGCAGTTTCCCATAACAGCATTGCTTGTCTGCAAAGAGGGTAAGAATGAGTACCCCCCTGCTTGTTGATGTACCACATGACAGTTGTGTTGTCTGTTCGAATCAACACCAGTCCCGGTCGGAGTAGATCCTTGAATGCTTTTAAGGCAAATTGAACCACCAGCATCTCCTTCATATTGATATGCAAGTGAAGCAACTCCGGGGGCCAAAGGTCTTGAATCCATTTTCCTTTGAAATGAGCTCCCCAGGCTGACTCCGAGGCGTCTGTCGTTAATATCTGACTTGCCTCCGGTTGGGTCACAGAGAGTCCCTTGTTTAGGTGACATTCCTGAGCCCACCACACAAATTCTTTCTGAATACAAGGGAGAATCCGAATGACAGTATCCAAATCGTGGCCGTGTTGAGTCCAAACGCTTTTGAGATACCACTGTAGCTTCCTCATATGCAGTTTGGCATTGGGAAGTACTAGAATGCAAGATGCCATGAACCCCAAGGCTTGAAGGACTGTCCTTGCAGTCAGCCTGGACAGTACGGATAGCTGTTGGAAGTGTAGGTGAAGATTTCTTTGTTTGTCCGGGGTAAGAGATGCCATCTGAGTAGCTGTATTCAGTCTCACACCCAGAAAACACATCTCCTGCGAGGGTACTAGACTGGACTTTATTTCGTTCACAGAATACCCTAGGCATCTGAAAACTGTCATCACAAACTGCAGATGTTGAAGAAGTTCGTGCTTGCCGTGAGCCAGTATCAAACAATCGTCCAGATAAGGATAAATCTGAATTCCCCTTAGCCGGAGAAAAGCTATTACCGGAGCCAGGACTTTTGTGAATACCCTGGGCGCAGTAGATAAGCCAAAGGGCAACGCAGAGAACTGATAATGCAAATTCCCAGTCCGAAACCTCAGGAATTTCCTGCAACTGGGCCTGACAGGAATGTGAAGATAGGCCTCCTTGAGATCCAAAGTCACCATCCAGTGATCTCTGCCTAGCACAGGCAACAGCTGCTGCAGAGTCAACATCTTGAATTTCGGAATTTCCAGAAAGGTGTTCAGAATGGATAAATCCAGAATGGGCCTCCAAGTATTTCCCTTTTTTGGCACTAAGAAAAGACGGGAATAAAACCCTGTGCCTCTGTCCACAGAAGGAACTGCCTGTATCGCTCCCAACCAGAGCAGAGAAAAAATCTGTGCCTGCGCTTCCAGTCTTTGCTGATGAGGCACATCTGGCATACCTTTGAAAGGAGGGAATGTGTGAAAATAAAACTTGTAGCCTCGAGTTATAATGTCCAATACCCATTTGTCTTGGGTAACCAAATGCCAATTCCCTTTGAAAAGTCCCACTTTTCCCCCTAGAGGAGCTGCCAGCAAAGCAGATTCCGGCAGCTGAAGACACAGGTCATTGGGACTGCTTCCGAAAGGACTGACCCCTGCCCACCCCAGCAGAAGGGGTAAAAGAATTCAAAGGCCTAGAAGTAACAGGGTCCTGAGAAGAAGCCCTACCTCTACCATGCCTTGACCTGCCCCTAGAATGAAAATCCAAAAAGGGAAAAGACCATCCCCTAGCAGGCCAATTCCTACTGAACTTAGGGGGCTGAACCTGTAAGAAGTCCTTTACCGTCTGCATAGACTTAGCTTTTTCCTCCATCTTTTTCAAAACTGATTCCACTGGAGGGCCAAAAAGAACATCAGATTGCAAAGGAGCATCCATTATGCGAGCCTTAACATGCTCCGATAAGGACTGATCTCTAAGCCAGGCATGCCTGCGAAAAACAGAACTAGTAGCAGCCACCCTGGAAGAAGCTTGTAAAGCATCAAAACCACACTGCAAAGAATGCTTACCAACCTGGTCTGAAGCATGCACTAAATCCTGAAGCTCCTTACAGTCAACACCTTCAGACAAAGCATCCACTTTACATTTCAATTGACTAAGCAAATAATTCTGATACCTGAGCATATGAAATTGACAATTCAAAGCTCTCATAGCCAAAGTAAAAGAGGTATACAGTTTTTTACCCCACCTATCCAGGGCCCTAGCATCCTTGTCCAGAGGAACCGGATTCTTAACCACAGAAGCCTTAACACCTTTGGGGCCTTGAGAAATAGTTTCTGGATCAGCCCTAGGACTCTTATACAAGTACTTGTGAGCTTCCAGAACCCTGTAGTATCTATCTGGTTTAACTGGGGCAGGGGGCAGAGAATCTGGGTTAAGGGCAGCCTCAGAAAATACATCCTGAACAACATCCAGTACAGGGGGAATAGCCAAAGGCCTGTGCTGAGGTAAAAACAAGAATTCTCTCAGCCTTTTACGAGAATCAGAATAATCCTGGCCATCCCACTGGAAATGTTCCCTCATGGAATGCAAAGTTTCAGAGAAAGAAAAATCTTCTGGAGGGGACACAGAGGGAGTAGCGTCCTCTGCCTCCGAATCAGAATAGGAGGAAATCCTGAAGCTCTTCCACAGAGGAATCAGACTCATTGGAAGACTGAACCAGACCCCCCAACTCTGTGTCAATTCTGGGCCGCTTCACAGGGGGGGGCATGGAACCCCTAATTAAAGTAATCAAATCTTCAGCCATTTTTAACATGTGCTTCCTAGGAGCCGGACCCTGGGGATTAGCACCAGCAGGGATAGACTTAGATTTAGAATGGCCCTTGCCCTGAGAAGGAGGAGGCCTAACTACCCTATGAGGGGAGGAAGCTACTGACAACAAAGAAGCACCCTCAGCCTGGCCTAACACAGGAGAAGCCACTTCCTGCAGTAACAAAGGCTCCCCAAGACACACTGGTAAACTGTCAGAAGGAGCCACTGAAGCAGTCAGTGGTTCCACAGAACTGACGTCCGGAGTGGACGCCTCATCCTGTTTGGACCGCAAAGACTTATCTTTGCGCTTCTTAGAAGAACCAGTAGTCAGAGAATCTGACGGCATGTTATAATTACAATGCCTACCAAACACCAGCCTAGCACAGTCCAACCGACGTTTAATAGTACGCTTGTTAAAAGTAGCACAAAAGCGACACCCAACAACGTCGTGCTCAGGCCCTAAACAAGGAATGCAAAGTGAATGGTAATCCCTATGAGGAATCTGTTTCCCACAAGAAATACAGTTATTAACTTTTTCTGACATCCGGCAACACTGAGGCAAGAAAAAGACAAAAAATGTTCCCAACAGTGTACTTAGCCAACTTGGTATCCGGTCTGAAACTCGAAAACCGACAGTTCCAGAACGCCGAACGGCACTTGCAAAAACTGCTTCTGCTGAGGACCATGCGGCAAGAAAGACTGAGGTTATGGCGTCGGTCATGAGCATTTGTACTGACAAGTACTTACGTCAGTCTCTGGCACCCGTGACCGACGCCAGTTCTAGCCCTTTGGTATTCGGGCCGATAGTGGGCAGTGGAGTACCCATTTGTCAGGACTGCAGCAATGGGAGACGACGAACATCAGCAGGTGTCAGTGTTCCAATATTATTGTATGAGTGAATGGATTGGATGATTTTTAATTATATTATTTTGTGTTTTAATTGATGTGAATATTTAAAATAACTAGGTCAACCCTGGGTTTTATTCAGCAACAAGTTTATTACAAAACTTATAAATGGAAAATATTGAATATTATAAAGCTTTTTTTCTGGTAAACAAAATATCCTTAGCAGTTTGTGTCTAGTTTGTATTTACCAGAAGACAATCTTATAAAAAAGAAATGGCTAGGAGAAAATACTTACTGAAAGCATTCAAGTGTTTTCTTAACTAGGAGAGATACAAAGATAAGACAGTCAGCACTTACTAAAATCACAGGCTGTATCATGGGTCTTAGCATGAGTGACCTTTCTTTTTGGTTGTCCCTAGCCTGTGGGTGTAGCCATCAGTTTAGAATGCTTGTTCTTATTATGTATATAGTTTTGTGTGCTATTAAGTTAATAGGTTTTAGGGGCATTGGGGTGTATTTTTGTTTGAAGGTTTTCAATAAAACAAAAAAAAATCTGCAAGATGTGACATAGGCTCAAACTGAGATAATAGGAAACAATGGTAAAAAGACTAACCTGCCAAACAGTGCATGCATTTAATACAAAAGTTGGAACCAGACATTTAACAAAAAAGCTGTTATACATAAATGGTGAGAATAAAAAGCCCCCGAGAATATAAGACTTTATTTTATGTCTTTAAACTTTAATAGTCTCACAGGTAACTACAAAAAGAGAAAGAGTAGTGAACTATATTAAAAAAATGTAGCTTGCAAATAGCTATTCTCCAGGAGACACACTTAGATAGAACTGAACATAGGAATTTGATAAGGAAAGAGGATGGTAATTCAG
Organism: Protopterus annectens; assembly: GCF_019279795.1. Lineage (NCBI taxonomy): Eukaryota > Metazoa > Chordata > Ceratodontiformes > Protopteridae > Protopterus > Protopterus annectens. The sequence goes on along the minus strand of NC_056735.1, from coordinate 1,239,987,284 downwards.
CAGAATATCTGGGGCAAAGGAAGAGAGGACTACTTATATTAATTGCAAGAGGAGCTCTAAGAGTAATAAAAGAAAATATAAAAGATAATAATGGAAGATTTATAGAATTAAAGGGCTATTGGCAAGGGAGAAGGATTACACTGGCATGCATTTGTAATCCACTGAAAACTGCTATAATGGAGGCTAAGAAAATTCTGGGAGAAATAATCAGCTTTCAGCAAGGAATATTACTTGTAGGCAGGGACTGGAATTTAATGTGCAAGAGTGAAGATGTGCCTAGGGGGCCCTGAATGGAAAATATAACCAAGGAGGATAGATTTTTAAAGAAATTTATGAAAATATCTGGAATGGAAGATGTGAATTCAGTATTAGGAGTTTGGAGTGAATTTAGATATTATTCCTCAAGATACAAAACTGGGCTAGACAGATTTTACATTTCACTGGAACATGTGCATTTATTTGAAGGTCTTGATATGCACGCAATAACTATTTCTGATCATGCTCCAATAATAATGAAAATAAAACCACGGGGTAATGAAATAAAAATGAGACACTTGTGCTTTCCCACCTATCTGTTGAAAAGAGAGGAATTTAAGGAATGGGCAGTGGAGATTATTCAGGAGCTGTTAGAGAAGACAGAAACTTCTGAAAATACAGCTAGGGAGAGGGATAAAATTAAAGTGGAATTTAAAAATAGGGTGGAAATAAAAGAAAGAGGTATGGTTAAGAAGTAACAAGAATTACTTAGAGGGGCAAGTGTTAAAGTATTGCAAAATAGGGGGAATCTCACAGAACAAGAACAGGAGCAGCTGCAAAATGCTAAAGAGAAAGTAAGAGATTACCTCGATAATATGCACGAGTCTAAAAAGATTGCCATTAAGCAACTGTTTTTTGATAATAGCCCTAGTGCATAAAAACTTTTAACACAATGACTCAGGCAACAGAAATAAAAAGGGCTGTCACCAAGCTTTGGGAGCCTACAATAAGGATGATAACAAGAGATCTTGTAGAAGTATTAGAAATATTTTGAAAATTCTGTGAAAGTCTGTATAAAAGCAGAGAAATATGGAAATCAAGATAAGGTACACATGGAAATGTTTATAGAAGAATTAAATATGCCTAGGCTAGATGTGGAAGAGGCTCAATTACTAACAGGACAGTAGGAGATGAGATAAAAATGATGATGTATAACCAATCTACAGGAAAGTCCCCAGGAATAGATGGTATTCCTGTGGAAGTTTGGAAGCTAGAAGGGAAAAAACTGATAAAAATCTGGAAGCTTTTGTTTAACAGTATTTTAAGAGGGGGAGAAGTACCAACATCCTGGAAGAAAGTGGTGGTGGTGGCTGTAATACCTAAAGAGGGTAAAGATCCATCAGATACTTTTTCATACAGGCCCGTTTCAATACTAAATAATGATTATAAAGTGCTTATGTCTATAATGGCAAAAAGAATGGCAAAAGTGATCCCAAAATTGATAGATATGGATCAATGTGGTTTTGAGGAAGGGAGGCAAACATTTGACAGCATTAACAGAACAGTAATGATCCAGAGGGAAGCAGAATGCTAGAAAATACCACTGTTGCTAGTAGATCTTGATGCAGAGAAAGCATTTGACAAAGTGAGCTGGGAGTTTATCAGCAGAGCAATGAAAGCATTTGCATTCCCTGAAAAATTATAAGGTTGATTAGTAGGATACATGAGAGATCAGAAGTGAAAGTGGCTGGGGTCCTCTCTGATAACCTCTGCTTGAGTAGTGGAACTAGGTAGGGGTGCCCTCTTCCCCCTCTGTTATTTTCATTATACTTAGAACCATTGGCAAAGAATATAAGGGATTTTGAAATTCAGGGATATAATTGGTAAGGCAGTCAATAGAAGCTGGCTTTATTTGCAGCTACATCTGACAAAACCAGAAAGGGACATTACAGTGCTGTGGAATCTATTGAGACAGTTTCAAACCTTTTCAGGATACAAAATTAATGAAGCTAATGCAAAAGCTATAGCAGTAAATTATGTATCCACATATGAATTGTTTCTGCAATACCTACACTTACGGGGATATGATAAAATGAAGCATTTAGAAGTATGGATTAAGGATGATACCAATGTGGCAACTAAGAATATGTGGGAAGAGACTAAACAAAAGATAATGCAAAAATTAATGTTAGCTCTGTTACACGGATATTGACAGCAAGATACAAGCAGTTAAAATGTTTTTAGTCCCTTAAGTCTTATACGCAGGTCGGGCATATTTTTATCAACCAGAGAAGTTGTGGATAGTAATTAATAAAGAACTGAAGGATTGTAACTGGAAGGGGAAGATGGCAAGACTCATGTGGGATAAGGTTATTCTTCCAATTTAACAAGATGGATTTGGATTTCCTGAGTTGGAGGGATATTTCAGAGCAACACAGTTAAGGCTCTTGTGCATAGCACAAGCTGAAAATTATAATTCAAAATGGAAAGAAATGATGAGGAAAACAGGGGGGATGCTCAAGTAACAGGGAGTGACAGATTTTGGACGCAAATCTTTCAGAACAACAATAATACAGAATATTATATTCATAAAGTAGCAGAAGGTATGCCAAGAACTAATCCAATATGGGAATGTAGAAAAGAGATTTTTCTGATGGGGGGACTGCAGTTAGGGATACAGACAATAGGCAAGAGTGGCCAGGAATATATTGGAGAAAACTGGCAAAGGAACCAAAGTACTGGGAGCAAATAACTACAGCGTGAAAGGTAATAGAATGGGAAGATGCAAAGAATGTATTTGGATTGTGGGTTACAAATCACCTCCCATATCAAGGATTAATGTCAGAGTATAGACAAAGAAATAGGGGGGGTCCTAAACAAAAGCCCAGTACTGGTAGAGTTCTTTGTAGAATCTATATCAGAAGTTGCTGTTAAGAAAGGAATAGGTTCATAGGTTCATAGGTTAGTACTAAGCTAACTGCCCTTGCAAGCCATTTTAAGCCTAGCCAATTACCACATGTGAGACTCAAACCCTGTACCTTGTGTTTGTAAGGCAAACACCTTAACCATTAGGCCACCCTCCCAACCCTAATTAGTAGAGCTCATAAAATATTGCATGATAACTATAAAAATCAATCAGAAGAGGTAAGGAAAATTTGAGAAGAGAGATTGGATAAGCAATTCACAAAGAAACAATGGGGGGATATATGTATGTCTCCCAAATATGCAACAACGTCTAGAAGATTTTGAATCTTTACCTGGAAGGGTTTACATATTTTTATACCCCAAGCAGGCTCCAAAGAATATTTCCTCAGGTAGACAGCAAATGTTGGAGTTGTGATGGGGAAGAAAGGAGGTAACTGGGAACATATTTTCTGGGAGTGTAATGAGTTGGCTGATGTTAAAGATTCCCTGCAGACTGCTCTGTCAGAGATTCTGGGTGAGCAAATTGGAGTAACTAGGGAAATTATTTTTTGAGCTCTGATACAGACTCAGAATTATCTAGATACAGCAAGGCCGCACTGAGTTTAATTATCATAGCTGCCAAAAAAAGCAATAACTAGAAAATGGAAGTCAAAGTCTAAACGAACTTTACTAGAATTGCCAAAGATAATAACAGAGATAAAACAACTGGAACTTGGATCTTTAGAAAAGTGAAGGAGTAAATTACACAGACAAAATGGGAAATGTGGGATCACTACATCCAGTGGAGGAATGAGGTTTAAAAGAAGGCAAGATCTGAATGAGGTATGTAATGGTTGACTGACAACAACTGGATATATTAAAACTGATGTATAATGTTTGCAGCTACAGTTGTGTTGGCACAGTTTGTAAGATATGTTTGCAACTGAGATTGTGCCGCTATGGTTTATTTTCATTTATATAAATATAAGATTGTCTATGTCACACATGATAATTTAATAAAGATGTTTCTAGCAAAACAAACAAATAGCTTGAGAGACTGCTAAAGTACAGTCACAGTATATAAAAAAAGTGCAAAAGAATAATTTTGTCTTTTCAGTATTGGATTGCTCCAGGTGAAAGCAATCAGTAGCAAAGTCACCAAAGGCAAGCAGTTCTGAGATTGTATGCCAAAGCCCATTCAAATGCAAGGCCTCAATGCAAGCAAAGATAAACAAGTTTTAATCTGCCAATCAGGAAAGCACTCTAAGCCTTCCACCAGCAATCTCCAACTCAGACAAATTATATCAGCACACTTCTGCTACAAGGGTGCAGAAAACCAACTTCTTAATTTAGAATAGCTGGCTTGGAGCTCAAGTGTAACAAGACCATACAAACTACCTACAACAGCCCTACAACTAACAGATACAATGTAATACAGTGCAATTAATTACTTAAAGCAGCAGCAGACAGTACAGTTTTTTTTTTAAAACCGATGAAGTACAGACACAGTATACAAGGGAAGTGCAAAAAATATTTTTGCGTGTTTCCCAGCTCAGACGGACCGGAAAAACACCTATTGTCACAAGATGGATAATCCCATTCACCCTAAAGTAAAAGCAGAGTGAAAAAGTATCTGGAGTGAAATGCTATCACAAACAAAAGATAAGAAATGCTACCCCAGACAAAAAGATATGGCTACAGCACTGTACTTTCAACAGCTTATAAAAAGTGTGATTTAATAAAAAGTTGTGGCTTTTTAACTATTGCAGTCAAAAGGAATGTGGCTAGAAATGATGGAGCAGATGTTTGCAAAATGTATGGGATAGTTTTCCTCAGCATCTGTGCTATTTATCTTTTTGTTTCACCATAGGTTACCAAGATGAGGACTTGATTCCCACCAAGGTCATTTCTCATGAAAACAAATATTCAGAAACACCCTTGTGGTATGCGAGAATACAAATGTTTGGGTTTAATACGAGAATTACCAGTGAACTAAAATGGCTCCAGTTAGTTGTCAGATAGACAACATGTAATGTTTATATTGGCCTGCCTGTTGCTGTTTAACAGAGTACCCCTGTGCTGTGAAACTGTATATGTACCAGACCTGTGCCCTCTTTGAAATCCTCCATCTCTTTCATCACCTATGTTTTTCATAAATTTGGGATCTGCAGCAACTCCTGTCTCTGTCCTGTGTGCTGAAACATGAGGGGGCTTAAGCCATCTCACATGTTAGTACTTCTGCTATGCACATGCTGATAAGACTTTTCTCGTATGTTGTCCCCCAGATGTGAAATGTCAGCATCTGATAACATACTTGCTGACTCAAAAGATGACCTTTCACCAGAGTCAAAAGCAGCAAATATATTCCCAAGTATGCAGGCAACAGTTACATTTTTAATTCTGCTCAACAAACTTCAAACACTGATACTGAATCACTTTGTAAAGTCTACCCCCAACACTCAACATTCAGACCAAAGACACTTCCCTCCTATGGGTTCATAGGTTCCTATAAGCTTACAGCTAAGGGGGAGACTTCAAGAAATTTACGTACATCAACCCCTGGTATTAACAGTATGTGTCATGCTGGTAAAAAGACTATTTCCACACACCCTTACAGCTCCCTTCCATTCATGCAGTCTAGTTTTGAAAGCATGTATAATGTCACTTTATTTGACGTGTACACAGGGAGTTTATCCCAAAGATAAGGAATGCCTTGGGTTATGAAATTGACTTGCTAGCAGGTACTGTTGGTCTTGTGGTGGAGTCTGAGGTCTTTGACATGTGTATTAGGAAGACTGTTGGTTTTACTATTAATTCCCTATCACCCCAAGCAGTAATCACTATTCAGTTCCTGCATTCCCCTTCAAACTACTGCCTTTAGGGCTTAGTTACAAACAATCCACAATGATAGAATGGCTTTTTATAACAGCATTGCTGCCATACTTTCAAGCAGTGTATGGAACTGCTTTTAGTCAGAAAAAAGTATACGGCTAAATGGAGTTCTACCAGTATTCAGACACTGGCAATAAGTACAACAACTTGCCCCCAACATTCAAAATGCAGTTTTTCCTTCCAATAACTGGCAATTAGTCCTGCTTACATACACAACTGAGACCTAAAGAATCACTGAGGATTTTACGCCTTTTATCAGATGTTCCCCTCCCCCCCCCCCAATAATAAAAATAAAATCCCTGGCTTCTTTTCTAAACTGCAGCCTGAAAGTTGTTTTCTGAGCACTGTTCAGCCACAAACAATCAAGAAAGATAACAGCATTGATTCACTGTTCTCCAGAAGTAAAGGAGGGAAAAACATCTTTCTGGTCAAGAAAAAATATAGCTGATGGTGATCTAGTATTCAAAGATGGGCACTGAGGCCTTCACACTCAGCATTCAGATCATTCAAATGCAGCCTTTTCTTCCCTGTAGCTGGCAATCAGACCTCCAGAAATCCTTCAGGGATTTTTGCAGAAACTCTGGGAGACATTACTCCTTCTCTATCAGATGAAGCCCCCAAACAGTCAGAAAGCAAACCTCCTTTTCCTGCTATTGCTGCATAACAATGTAATTACTTCTACTGTAAAACATTTTTTTTTAGTTCTCACTGATCACAATTAATATCCTTGCTCATACATTTTTTTTAATTCACAAAAGTGAGATTCAACAAACATCCTGATCACTCCTCTTAGAAGTCTGACAAATGTGTTCCATCCCATGTGCCAGTTCAACAATCTTCATACCAATGACTATGAAAAATGAGGTAAGCAGAGAGGATACTATATACTCCATAATATTTGCACTATAAACCATAACATACAACCCTATAGGGAAAACTGTCAGTAAACAAGGGAGCCCTCTGCTTAGAGTGCATACCATAAACTGTTGATATGTGACAAGGACAAGGAAGAACTCAGACAGCATAAAACAACTACCTTACACTCTCACTTTCTGCCTCAAATTCCATTGGTTTGAATGGCCATTTTTATATTTAATATTAAATTAGTACTAACAAAATAATTAAATTTAAAATGCTCTGAGGGTCAAAGTTATTTTTATATTGTCTTTTCAGTGATCTTACTTTTCAAAAAAACAGCCAAAGATAAAGATGCTTTGGTACTCCAAGTTCTGTCTTTTTTCCTGGAGTTTCAACCTCTAAGATGAAGAAATCTGGACAAAGCCAAAAATAATGGAGTGGCAAAGACCCAAAATCAGGGACAATTTTTAAACATTGCTTTTACAAACTTAGAAAGTTGACAGAATAACAGATTGTACATTAGCAAACATTTTTCTGAGGGCTATGAAGTCTGAAATCCAAAAGTCTCTCATTATTTAGTGATTCCAATCCTAAATGATTAGCCAGAAAACCACAAATGTTATGAGGAATAGGCCAAAATATGAGGCAAAAATATGGTTATTCCATGGAAATCTGGACAGTTGAGAGGTATGCGCTCCAGGACGTGGCAAACATAGCTAGTAGGTTAAATACACAACTAGTAATTTAGGTAAAATTTTAGCTCATTCTTTCGACTATCAATGTTATCTTACAAGGCCCCATAAAAGAGGCAAGTGGCCACAGTAAATATTCTCTCTGTGTAAGAAAGGGCCAAATATCCAAAGAAAACTATGGTGCATCTAGAGGTGCAGAAGATTTTGGGGCCAAAGGCACAAGGAAACATTCATTTGGTGCTCCTCCCCATCTCTGCCCCATGACCCCAGGCCTGATATCCACCCCCCCCCCCCCCCACACACACACACACACAGTGGTATGGCCATAACTAAAGAGATATTAATCAATCTGTTATTGTGGCACATCTGCCAGTTAAAAAGGTAGAAACTTGTCTACATATTACTTTAAGCTAGGAAGACTATATAATTGCTGCTGGTGCCCTAGATAGGTTTCTGACCTTTTGTCCATCTGCAGTACCTGAAGTAGTACAGCCTTGTCTGACCAAGTGAGACTATTATCCCTTGATTATATCAATATATCAATGCTAATGCTCATAAGGACTAAGATTAGTGCCCCCACAGCACCCTAGCACATAACCTAGCAGCTCTTTCTCTGTTTATCTCTGTATCCTAGAAAGAGACTTCCTGTGTTGAAAACTAAGGCTATCTTCTACTTCCTTAAGAATTGTGTTGGTAAGGTGAGTGGACAGTAAACAATGTTAAAAATAATAACTACAGATTTTTTTTGTGTTGACACCTTCTAAAACTAGACAGCTAGGGCAATGGCCCCTTCAGTCTCACTTTCCTATAGCTCAGAACTGAGCACACACTATACACGCTATGCATTAAAAATCCCTCCCTGTGCTGCACAGCCTTTGTCCTTTTGCAGTCATTAATATCTGTCGTCACTTGGGCCACATCACAACCATGAACAAAGCAGCAAGTCTTTACAAACACAAGCTGTCACTCAGCAATAATGCAATAACATACAGATAAAACTATAACCAGCAATTGTCACCTACCTGCTTGTATACTATTTGCATTGCAAATTCTATTATACTGTCCTACAGAGACAATTCTTTGCCTTTCCCCACTGAAAAAAGGGACTTCTTGTCCATTGGCAATAACTGAGTCATAAAAACTGAAATGTAGATAAATAAAGTGACGGAATATTAAGACATTCCTACACCATCTTTCATCAGGACATATAAACTATGAATACGAGCAATGTTAAAGTTAAACTCACTTACCTCTTGCACCAATAAAGTGGCTCCAAACATTCTTATATTTCTATGTAAACTGTCTCAGAAAAAAAAAAGTCTTCTTCCTGTTATAATGTCACAACTGTACTCATTTCATAACCCACCTGAGTTCTTGATTTAATACCATTGTTTTAAGCCTTGTACCTGGACTATTTTTTAATAGAGCCCAACTTTAAGGAACTCTGTTCTTCTTCTTTCTGCTGCTCCCATTAGGGGTCGCCACAGCAGATCAACTGTTTCCATTTCTTCCTGTCCTCTGCATCTTGCTCTGTCACACCAACCACCTGCATGTCCTCTCTCACCACATCCATAAACCTTATCCTAGGCCTTCCTCTTTTCCTGTTACCTGGCAGCTTCATCCTTAGCATCTTTTTCCCAATATACTCTGCAGCCCTCCTCAGCACATGTCCAAACCAATGTAATCTTGCCTCTCTGGCTTTATCTCCAAACCTTCCAACCTGGGCTGACCCTCTAATATACTTATTTCTAATCTTGTCCATCCTCGTCACACCCAGTGCAAATCTTAACATCTTCAACTCTGCCACATCAAGCTCTGACTCCTGCCTTTTGTCAATGCCACTGTCTCCAACCCGTATAACATAGCTGGTCTCACTACCCTCTTTTAGCCCTTCCCTTTCACTCTTATTGGTACCCGTCTGTCACAAATCACTCCTGACACTCTTCTCCACCCACTCCAACCTGCCTGACACTCTTCTCCACCCACTCCATCCTGCCTGTACTCTCTTCACCTACTCCATCCTGCCTGTACTCTCTTCTTCACCTCTCTTCCACACTCACCATTACTCTGAACTGTCGATCCCAAGTACTTAAACTCATTCACCTTCGCCACCTCTACTCCCTGCATCCTCACCATTCCTCTATCCTCCCTCTCATTCACACACATATATTCTGTCTTAGTCCTGCTGACCTTCATTCCTCTTCTCTCTAGAGCATATCTCCACCTCTCCAGGGTCTCCTCCACATGTTCCTTACTCTCACTAGAGATCACAATGTCATCTGCAAACATCATAGTCCACGGGGACTCCTGTCTGATCTCGTCTGTCAACCTGTCCATCACCATTGCAAATAAAGGACTCACAGCTGATCCTTGATGTAATCCCACCTCCACCTTAAACGCATCTGTCACTCCCACCGCAGACCTCACCACTGTCACACTACCCTCGTACATATCCTGTACCACTCTTATATACTTCTCTGACACTCCCAATTTCCTCATACAATACAACAACTCTGCTCTAGGCAGTCTGTCATATGCTTTCTCTAAATCCACAAAGACACAATGCAACTCTTTCTGACCTTCTCTGTACTTCTCCAGCAACACTCTCAGAGCAAACATTGCATCTGTAGTGTTTTTTCCTGGCATGAAACCATACTGCTGATCACTAATCATCACCTCCCTTCTTAACCTAGCTTCCACTACCCTTTCCCATAACTTCATGCTGTGACTGATCAGTTTAATCCCTCTGTAGTTACTACAGCTCTGCACATCACCCTTATTCTTAAAAATCAGTACCAAAACACCTTTTCTCCATTCCTCAGGCATCCTCTCACTTTCCAAGATTTCATTAAACAAGCTAGTTAAAAACTCCACTGCCATTTCACCTAAACACTTCCATGCTTCCACAGGTATGTCATCTGGACCAACAGCCTTTCCATTCTTTATCCTCTTCATTGCTATCCTTACTTCCTCCTTGCTAATCTGTTGCACTTCCTGATTCACTATCCCCTCATCATCCAACCTTCTCTCTCTCTCATTCTCTTCATTCATCAGCCCCTCAAAGTACTCTTTCCATCTGCTCAACACACTCTCCTCACTTGTGAGTATGTTTTCCTCATTTCCCTCATTATCCTTTATCACCCTTACCTGCTGCATATCTTTTCTAGCTCAGTCCCTCTGTCTATCCAGTCGGTACAGTTCCTTTTCTCCCTCCTTAGTGTCCAACCTTTTATACAACTCTTCATACGCCTTATCCTTAGCCTTCACCACCTCTATCTTTGCCATGCACCTCTTCTCCTTATACTCTTGTCTACTTTCTTCATCTCTTTGACAATCCCACTTCTTCGCCAACCTCTTTATCTGTATGCTCGCCTGTACTTCTTCATTCCATCACCCTCTCCTTGTCCTTCCTTTTTCCAGATGTCACACCAAGCACCCTTCTAGCCATCTCTCTTACTAGCTCTGCTGTAGTTGCCCAGCTATTCGGTAACCTTTCACTGCCACCCAGTGCCTGTTTTAACTCTTCCCTGAACATCACCTCACAATTACCCTTTTTCAATTTCCACCATTTGATCCTTGGTGCTGCCCTCATACTCATCCTCCTCTTCTTGATCACCAATGGCATCCTACAAACCACCATCCTATGCTGCCTAACTACACTTTCCCCTGCCATCACTTTACAGTCTCCAATCTCCTTCAGATTGGCCCTTTTACATAAGATATAATCCACCTGTGTGCATCTTCCTCCACTCTTGCATGTCACCCTATGCTCCTCCCTCTTAAAATACGTATTCATCACAGCCATGTCAATCCGTTTTGCAAAATCCACTGCCATCTGACCTTCTGCATTCCTTTGCTTAACACCATACCTACCCATCACTTCCTCATCCCCTCTGTTCCCTTCAACAACATGCCCATTGAAATCTGCTCCTATCACCAGTCTCTCACCCTTGGGTACAGTCATCACCACTTCATCCAACTCACTTCAAAATTTTTCTTTCTCATCCATCACACACACAACTTGTGGAGCATATGCACTAACAAGATTCATCATTACACAATCAATTTCCAGCTTCATAAACATCATTCTGACACTCTTTTCACCTCCAAAACACTTTTAGCATACTGTTCCTTCAGGATAATGCCTACGGCATTTCTCCTCCCATCCACACCATGATAAAACAATTTGAAACCACCTCCGATACACCTAGCCTTGCTCCCCTTCCATCTGGTCTCTTGCACACACAATATACCAACTGTCCTTCGGTTCATCATATCAGCTAGCTCCCTCCCTATACCAGTCATACTGCCAACATTAAAAGTTCTGACCCTCACCATCACAGTCCTAGCCTTTACCTTTCGGGCATGCCTTCCGCCTCTTCTCCTCCTTTGGCCAACAGTAGCTCAATTTCTGCCAGCACCCTGTTGGCCAACAGTACTGGTGGCGGTCGTTGTTAACCCGGGCCTCAAATTTCTGTACAGGTTTCTGCATATATGAAGTGGCAAAATTTTAAGGCACTCTGTTCTGCTGAACATTAAGTCCCTGTTGGCTTTATAGGAATTCAGATTTAGCTTGCAGCAATCATATTACATACAACATATGTTCAGGTCATCAGAATAATAAACAGTAATCCACATTATCTGAGGAATGTGGCACTCTAGCATTTGAAATCACTTTTTAATCTTAATACTATGTATGCACTAACATTTATTCTTACTGTTGTAGTGATATTTTATTTATTTAGTATTTATTGACATTTGGTAACCGGGAAAGTCCACTGGGTCAGAAACCCATTTTCAGTGGAGGCCAGAGGAGAAAAGCTCCAAGAATGGTTACAAAACATGGTGTCACATCACAAGAGCAAGTATATACATAGTACACAAGGAACATCAGTTACAATTATACAGCATACATTTCAATTAATCATCAACAAGTATTTACAGAATTTGAAGGTACTTACAGTAAAGAAATTCAAGACATGAAAGGGAAATATATATATATATATATATATATATATATATATATATATATATATAGATAGATATACACATACACACACACACACACATATATATATATATATATATATATATATATATATATATATATATATATATATATATATATATAAGGTTCACTTCAAAATCCTGAACGCTCAAAATCCTGAAAACTCATAATACCGAATCTCATAATACTGAAAAACATACAGGACACCAACACTGACTGTATTGCAGCTACACTACACTGCACACACACTACTATCCATCTACTTACCTTAACCCAGACCCTAACCCTAAGGTCAGTCACTATCGCGCACTCACCTCACTCGCGCCCCAACCATAACTCACTTAACCTGCCCCTAACCCCAAATTCTGTCACTATCACACTCACCTCACCCGCACCCTAACCCTAACTCACTTAACCCACCCTAACGTCCGTCACAATCGCACACTTACCTGACCCTCACCCTAACACGAACGTCTACACAATCACACATCAGTGTTGGTGTCCTGTATGTTTTTCAGTACTGTGAGATTAGATATTATGAGTTTTCAGTATTTTGAGCTTTCAGGATTTTGAAGTAAACCCATATTATATATTTATTATTCTGATGACCTGAACTGTAGTTACAGTAAAGAAATTAGAGACATGTAAGGGAATATAGAAACATTTACTTATATATATATATATATATATATATATATATAACAGAAAACCAAACAGCAGTCTGTCAGCAACGTAAAACTCTATAAAAAACTTGTAAAAACAGACCACTTTCTACGTACAAAAACTGTATAAGTATTTAATAAAACGAAACAAAACAGACGTAAGCGCTTTCACGGACCACCCGTCCGCTTCCTCAGACGTAAAATCATGTAGAGGCAACAACAATTTATAGCACTAACATCTCAACAACTAATTGAATAATTGACAATGTAAAAATCAAAATTAGCAATTGCAATAAAGGCATAATGCCTTAAAAGCCACTTGTAAGCAAGGTTAAAAAAGTTAAAAACAATAGCATGGAACAATACAATAAAATTATTATATATATATATATATATATATATATATATATATCACACACATACTTATATATATATATATATATATATATATATATATATACATATACACACACACCCATACTTTTTTTTTTATGTAGCATGTAGAATTATAAATTCTAGAACTATGGTAAAAGAAAATTTAGGGACAGTAACATAAATGTGTGAACTAAAGGACATTATTTGATAGTGACTAGTGAGAGAGACAGTGACCTCTTTATGGTGGTTTAGGTGAACAGGTGCAGGAACATGTCTTTTTTATTAAGGAAATTGGATTGTAGTGCAGTTTTGAAGGTCTTTACGGAGTCTATTTGAGTAACAGAAAAGGGCAATGCATTCCAAGCTTTGGTAATGATGAAGGAATACAGGCTTTGTCCTGCACATTTGTTGGGCTTGGTTATCCTTAGGAGCTATTTGCTTGAGGATCTAAGAATATGTGTAGGAGTATACATATGTAAGAGGGTGTGAAGAGAGGGGCAAAAGTTGGGGTTATATAGTAGTCTGTGGGTAAGTGTTAGTTGGGTGTATTGCAGATAGTGGGGAAAAGTTGAGCCAGTTTATACTTTTTAAGGCAAGGCAATGAAGGGTCCAAGTTGGCATGCTGCAGGCAAACTTTGCTATTTTATAGTAGCAGGACTGTAATTTGTTTTTGAGAGTTGTATGTATATTAGTAAAAATGGGGCTACCATAAAGAAGGGTGGGGAGGAGAAGAAAGTTGGCCAGTTTTAGCATGGTAGGGGTGTTCATGAAATGTTTATGCCTATATAGCTTACCGAGTTTGAAGTGAGTTTTCTTGATTGCATTATGGATGCGATCATCAAAGGAGAGATTGTCAACTGTGACACCCAGAAGTTTTGATGATTTTACCTGTTCTATTATGGTATTGTTTTGTGAGAAAATTTTAAAGTCCTGATTTAAGGGTTTGGATGACTATATTAAGAGTTTAGATTTTTTTGGGATGAGCAGAAGTTGAGCATCATTTAGCCAGTATTCAGTAGAAGTAAAGGATTTTTGTGCTAGATGTTGGAGATCTGACAGGCTGTTGGCAGAGGAGATTATCAAAGAATCGTCTGCGTATTGGATGAGAGTATTAAGACGAGAGGCTTTGTGGAGGTTATTGATGAAAATGTTAAATAGTAGTGGCCCAAGAATGGATCTCTGGGGAACTCATGCTTTGTTTAGGAGATATTCAAATTGCTTGTTCTGCCATTTGACAGATTTTTGTGTCAGAAAGACAGTTACAGAACCAAACCAGTGAGTGTGGGGAGCAATTTAAGGACTTGAATTGTAGTAGTAGTTTAGGGTGTGATACTGTATCAAAATCTTTAGATAGATCCAATAAGATAACTGAAATTATCAGTCCAGCAGCTAAGTCTTTGTTAACAGTATTAGTAAATGAAAGTAGAGCAGTGGTAGTGCTATGTACAGGGCGGAAGTCATGCTGAGTGGTGGGGGCAAGTAACATTGTTGAGATATTTTAACAGTTGAGTGTGTATACTCTTTTCTAAGATTTAAGATAGAGGAGAGAGTATAGAGATGGGCTGGTAATTCAATAGATCACTAGCATTACCACCTTTATTTTGCGGAGTTACAATGGATTTTTTCCAAAGTTGTGGAATGTTTGATTCAGAGATGGATCAATTGAAGAGAATGCTAAAAGGTATGCTATAGCATCTGCAGCAAGTTGTAAGTATTCTGGTGGAAGTCTATCTGCAGAGGGGGTGTATGGCTTTAGTTTAGTAAGTTTATGCACTACAGATATGGGCACAGGTTTAATATTAAAAGTAGAAGTGGGTGAGCGGCTATCCGAGGTGTCATTTAAAGGGGGTGGGGTATGTGTTTGACTTAGGAGAGGGGAGATTTGTATTGTTATCTGAACTGTTTGAGGTAGAATTTGTTTGAGTAGAGAAATCATTGAGAAGTTTTTGAATGGTTTGTATGAAGTGGGTGTTGAAAGCCTGGACAATTTCTAGTGAGTCTTTTTCAGGGGATGGTGTAAGATTTTGTTGGCTTCCAGGGTTAAGGAGTGAGGTGATGGATTTCCAGATTTTTTGGGGATTGCTGTTTTGGGAATCTAGTTGAGTAGAGAAATAGTTTCTTTTGTTGGTAATGACTAACTTTTTTTTGTTAGTGTTACAGAGTTGTTTGTATTTTGATTCATTTTGTGGGGTTCTGTTTGTATGCCATTCCTTCCATGCTTTGTCCTTAGCAATGAGAATCTGTTTAGTATGTTTTGTTAGCCATGGGGCATGATTATGCTTAATTTGTTTTGTTCGTATAGGGGAGACTGTTGACAGTACTAAGAAAGACGTTATTGAAGTACTCTACTGCATCATACAGAGGAAGTATTTTAGTTGCGTACCAGTTATGGGCATTTAAAGTGTCTATAAATACCTTTTGACTGAAACGGGCAAGATTTCTAGAGGTTTTATACAGATGGGCTGTTTTTGTTTGTATTTGGTTTCTGTGAGTGAAGGCAGGTAGATGCTCACTAGAGATACTTGGGAGGGGATTCCTGTATGAGTGTACTTGTGGGAATGTGAGACGAGAATCCAGTCAAGGGTAGATTCAGTTTGTTTATTTACTATATGTGCGGGATCTGTGATGAGTTGGGTAAACCTATATAATTTTATGCTATTTGAGGGGTAGTTAGAGATGAGAGTTTGCCAGTTTATATTAATGTCACCCAGAATAAGGGTTTCTTTGGAGATATTCTGGGTTGACCAGGAGAGAAAACTTTCCAAAATGGGTATATTTTTGCCTGGGGGAATACATAGTACTACAATACAAATTTGTTTTCTTTTGTTGATATGGAGTATTGCTGGTAATAGTTCTATGTTTCCGAAGGTTGGAAAAGGTTTGGAAAATGTTGTGACAGTTATGGAGATATGGTATATTAGAGCAATGCCATCATTTCTAAGCATGTTGTACCCTAAGGGTATTACTTCAGTATCAGATATCTGTGGTTTCATCCATGTTTCAGTGAGTCGATATCTGGGACGTATAGAGAGAGCCATGCATGGAATTCAGTGGTTTTATTACATATACTATGTACATTAGCTGTTATTATGAATAGGTTTTGTGAATGTCAGCTTTGGGTGTGGGTTGGGAGGTTGGTAGGACCACGGCTGGGATGAATGTCTCCACATTGCATGAGGACCTGAACATGTGTTATTTGAATAGGTTTTGTGAATGGGAGCTTTGGGTGTGGGTTTGGAGGTTGGTAGGACCATGGTTGGGATGAATGTCTCCACATTGCATGAGGACCTGAACATGTGTTATTTGTTTAGGTTAGTGAATGGTTGGGAAGTGGAGAATATTAAGTTCAATATAAGTGAATTTTAGTTTGATGTTGATGGTGAAGTACCTGGGTTTAGTTATCAGATGGGTTTTGGAAGTAAAATAGAGATGGTGAGATGTTGGAGAAGCTTCTGTTGTTAGCATGGGGTTGTGAGGATAGAGTGGGAGGATATGGGTAGGGAGTGTTAAAGTTGGGGGGTGAAGTAGGTGAGTAAGAAGAAAGACTGGAGGTGAATAAGAGGATGCTGTGTTTTATGTTGTATGGCATTTTCTGTAAGTTGGTGTTGTGAGACAAAGTGGGATGTAGGTGATAATGTAGTAGGTGGGAGAAGAGATTGGACTCCATGGTGAATGTAGGTGTTGTATGCTACTTGTGGGTGGAGTTATTTGCAGGTGTGTGTGGTAATGGCATCTGGGCTCTAATTGGTTATAGGGGTTTAGGGATGTGGTATCTGGATGTAGAAATGTGACTGATGTGGAGGTGGGTAGGAATGGGGATGGGCTAGGGGAGTGGAGTGAGTCAAGAATGGAGCAGGCTGCGCCCAATCCCGACAGCCATGGGTTAAGACTAAAAAAAATAAAAAAAATCGCCAAGACAACAAATGGGTAGGCAAGTGAAAGAGAGGTCAGAGGTATGTAAAAGAACAGCACTCAAGGAAAATAGTCAAACAGAAAGATACCTGAAAACAAAGAGGGTACTATATTTAACGTAGAATAAGAAAGTTGAGACAAAAAGGAAAATGCAGGGGTTATTCTAATGAACTGCACAGAGGGCTAGGTAGTTCAAATGTTTGATGAGAGTCTTTGTTTAGAGGGGAGAAAAAATCAACAAAAAAAGGCAAAAAGGAAGACAGTTTTGCAAGGGTACAGATGGGCAGGTAGAGAAATTGGTGGTGGCCAATGGTCCCCTAGCAATGTACTATTAGGCAACAAAAAGGACAATTACTCAATAGTTGTTGGTAGAAGCAGTACACATACATTAGCTGGAGTACATGCAGGTCAATATCCCACACTGTATCTGGGCAAATTGGCAGTTAATGCTGCAAGGCAGGGTGGCTGGAGGGGATTCACTTCCAGGCGTTACAGGTGAAGGGAACTGGAGGAGGATTAGAAATATTATGAGCAGGAATGCAAACAGCTCACTAACATATTGCATGCAGTATACTGGGAAGAGAGTGTAAACCTAACTGTGACTTTGTAGCAATATGTTACACAATCTAGTAAACTAAACTGTAACTATGTAACACTACGGTAAAGAGAAACTCAAGCTATGTAGTACAAACAAGGTTAACAAACAAACACTGCAAATGCAGTAGAAATGCTGTTCAGATGCAGACATGTAATGGTTTGGTTACTAAATACAATATAAAGACTTTAGGTGCTATGTAAAAATAGAAAAGACCTTTGAGGCTATGCAATACAACTTTGTCAGTATTTCACAACAGTAAGCATATTAGGTGACCAGCGCATTGATATATGAAACATATACGCACAAGAGGCTAACTCTCTCATAGTTGTACGAGTGCAGCCAGTAATTAACGGAACTATTATCAACAGATGCAGAGTGATACCAGCTAGTTCCTAGCACAGTTATAAAAAATATAACAAACTAATTGTTAGCACAGTTGCACAAAACCTCTACAGTATTCAGGTAAAGGCATGTGGGCTGTAATGAGTACACACACGATCAACAAAACGGTCAGAACAGCGACCTCCTAAATAGGCAACATAACAGAAATTCAATGAATACCATGCCAGTTTCTTACAGAAAGATTAGATCAACCAACTGGTAGGGTCAGGCAAAACCATAACTGCAATAAATGACTAACAGTAGCACATAATAAAAACTTACTTGCGAACACGCTGCATGGAGACACTCGGAATAGGAGTGAGGGAGTTTAAAAATGGTGCCCAAATGCTCTCTTGGAATAAATAAACTTTGTATGGGAGGAGGGAAGAGGATGGGAGAGGAGAAGAGAGAAGGGGCTACCTATGTACCATTGGTAACACGGGTAGATAGGACATGAAGAAAGGGATGGGACAGTCACAGGAAGATGGAATGTTCAGATAATACAGTGTAGGGACTTGCGCTCAATCCCGACAGCCGTGGGTTAAGACTAAAAAAAAAAAAAAAAAAACAATCTTCAAGACAACAAATGGGTAGGTAAGTGAAATAGAGATCAGAGGTACGTGAATGGATAGCACTCAAGGAAAGTAGGCAAGCAGAAAAATACCTGAAAACAAAGAGGGTACTATATTTAAGGCAGGAGAATAAGAAAGCGGAGACAAAAAGGAAAATGCAGGGGGCATTCTATAGGACTGCACAGAGGGCTAGGTAGGTCAGATGTTTGTTGAGAGTCTTTGTTTAGAGGGGAGAAAAACCTCCCACAAAATTAAGCAAAATGCAAGACAGTTTTGCAAGGGTGCGGATAGGCAGGTAGAGAAGTTGGCAGTGGCCAAAGGTCCACAGCAGCGTATTCTTAGGCTACATGAAGGACAATTACTGAATAGTTGTGGTTGGTAGAAGCAGTACACATACATTAGCTAGAGTACATGCAGGTCAATATCCCACACTGTACCTGGGCAGATCGGCCATTAATGCTGCAAAGCAGGGTGGCTGGAGGGATTCACTTCCAGGCATTACAGGTGAGGAGTAATTAGCTGGAGTACATGAAGCTCAATATCCTGTGCTGTATCTGGGCAGATCAGCCATTAATGCTGCAAAGCAAGGTGGCTGAAGGGATTCACTTTCAGCATTACAGATGAGGGGAAATTAGCTTGATAATATGCAGGTCGATATCCCGCGCTGTATCTGGGCAGATATACATTTTTAATTTATTTTATTATAGTGTTACTCTACCTGTTTAACAAGGTCATAGCTGAACATGGGCTCTTGGGTTAACTCTACCTACTTCAAATAAATAAATACCATATTGGTTTCATTAATACATTTGCAGAAAATGCAAAGATATCTCTTCCACCTACCAATACACTTGTCTACTTAGCTATTCACAAGCAGGTGGTACTGTACACAAATGCCTCAGGTAAACCATGCAAATTATACAGCTCTTGAATTTACATTCACGCATTCATTTCACTCTAGTTTTGCTTCAGTCAAACAACCTGACTGTGAAAGATAAAACAAAAGCCTATACCACAGCTGTCTACCTTTCAGCTCAAGAATAAGAGGCAAAGACAAAAACATAATGGGGGACAAAGACCTAAAATCCCAGACAGAAACTAAATATTGTTCTTCTTTACTTTGAAAGTTTGTAGAATGACGTTTTGAATTAGCAGTTGTTTTCTGAGGGATCAGATGAGACATTAAACTCAGGCCCCATCTATCCAAGTTGGTGGTAGTTCAGCTGAATGTAAAAGATCTCACAGCACATATCAAAAAGAGTAAGATTTCTCCTAGTCAATATTAATACCTCATCAAGCATCCCCAAAGAGGCCACCAGCCTAGTTGATTAACCCAGTCAACAAAGGATAACTACCCAAGTAAATAAATAAACAAACAAACACATATGAAGTCTGAAACACATTTGTCTGTCATTTATTTCATAACTGCAATCATCAGTAATTTGTCAGAAAATCTCAAATTTTATGAGAAGACAAAAATGAGGCAAAATAAGAAACATTCTGTGAAATCAGGAAAAACTGAGAGCTATGGACTGCGGTATATCATAGCAAAGACCCAATGATGGGAAAGAAAACTTCCAGCTCATCAGTAAGTCAAGTTTTCATGCTGTACTTCCAAACTCTTTATAATTTAATCAATCTGTACCATTCATTTAGCTCAAGATAGTAAAAATACTCAAGAAAAAAATGGTTTGGACTTCCAAGATGGCTGCACATTGAGTAACAGCTTAATTCTGGCTCTCCCAGTCTGAGAAACAGAAACTTAGCAGAGATGGCTAGTGGACCTAAATTTCTGGGTAAATGTCAATAACTGGCTAGTAAGAGCACTGTCTGGATGCCAGTAAAAAATATAAAGGACCTGGTGGAAAATCAGCTACAAAAGGGGAGAAAAAAAAAACAGACTGAGAAGAGTACTGCAGTTGCTCAGCAGGAAGCAGTGCAAGTCCAGACTGAGAGGAGTACTGCAGTTGCTCAGCAGGAAGCAGTGCAAGTCCCAGGCATGACTTCCAGTAACTTACAGGAAAGTATAAACCAGCTGCATACAGACCTGTTTGAAATAACTGACAGAGGATGTAAAGGCTGTCAGCCTAGCTAGACAGAATTTTGTAAAGGTCATTTGTAAATATTAATATACTCCACAGGCTTGGTTTACAAATATAAAGAGAACTATATGTTATAATTAAACTATGTGTTGTAATGAGCTTCGAAAATTTAATCACAGTGCACTCTGCTGGAAGAAAGCTGATAAGTCAAGCATTGTATGACTGATCTCAAGCTCAGAGACAGGATGTCTGGCCATGAAATTCTTTCTATTGTCTTGATTTAAGAGATAATTACTAAGATTTACATATATAATGTCTTATATTGCTGTGGCTTCCTGGCCAGGTGCAGCTTGCTAAGAAATGTAAATTTTGAGTTTCTATTAGACTGGGAACTAAAGAAGTGATAAAAATGATGTAATGTGAAATGACTCAGCAGTACTGGGTGCTTAGCAATTTAAGACTTTCTCAGAGAGAAAGATTTGGGCATTTTGGATTTTGTCTGAACCTGAACACATCAGCTCACCAGCACTCTGCCTTTGCTCTGTAAGTAAGACATTTATTTAGGACAGTGATTTCTCTCAGAGATAGAAATAGCCAGATTAGTCTAGCGGCTTTCTATATTTATATCAGACTTTTCTACAGTATTATTTTAAAGTATTTTCCTATGATTTCTGAACTCTGTAATGATTGTCTTGTGTTTTTATTATTTATTATTAAATATTTCAAACCTTTCAAATGGGGCTGTTTTGTGTAAAGGTAATGTAAGCTTTTGGAGTACAATATATGTATTTGGTGATACTGTCCAAGACACTCCAATTGCTTTAGCCCTGGGTCACACTTACTATTTGCATAACAGTAATATTACACAGTGAAATTGGTCACCCTTTGGGAAGGGCCTTATTAGTAGCTGATAAGAGTAGTTGGTGGCAGTGATTACTACCTTATAGCCTGGCAGGGGAATAGCTGGAGAACCTGTGCCAGCCTTCCCCACGAGTGTCTGTGTGATTGTATATAAACCAAATTTCAAAGTGTGTGTGTGTGTCAGGTATTTGGGCAGGGATACGAATTACTGGTTGGACAGAGAGGGTACTGGAGGTTTTGGCTCGACTAATCAGCTGAGATCTGAACCCCATAGCGGAGCCAGTGGGGAGTCTTATTGGGGATCTGGAGAGAAAGGGAGAAACCAGCCCCAGACTGACTGTGATCTCTGTGTGCTCTTAAGGGAATTTGTACTTTACTGTGTGTACTTATTCTTTCCCATTTCAGCTGGTGCAGAAAAGAGTAAAGTACCAAGACTGGAAAAAATTCCTTGTGACTCTCAGCAAAAAACTGAGATCCCTCATCAAATCCTCCAAAGCTACTTATGTAAACAAAATTGGTACAGATGCTAAAGACAATCGCATAGCATTCTTTAGCTATATGAAGAATCTGCATAACAATACGCATAGGTGATCTAAGCTATTGTACAATGGTACCACTTAAACCAACAGATATTGCGAATATCTTGGCTGATAGGTTCAGTGCAAACTTCACCCCTCCTTCATCCCCTAAAGGGCCCATCCTAATACCAGAGGAATGCCAAATCCCTAATATTACGGCTGCACAGGTAGAAGCCGCGCTATCCAAAGCCAAAAATACAGCTTCCATGAGACCTGATAATATACCTGGCTGTGTTCTACACGAATTACAAGGAGAACTGGTACCACACCCGAGTGCCCTATTCAACCATAGCCTCACTTCAGGCTTCGTTACCACCAAATGGTGCACCACCACAGTCATTCCACTCCACAAAAGAGGAGTGACTACTGACCCTGGAAACTACCAACCCATCAGCCCAACAAGCCTGATATGTAAGGCTGTGGAATACATCATTATGGACCTCATAAACAGGGATATAGGGAACCTTCAAACCCTGGACCCCTCCCAGGTTAGGTTTGTGATGGGCAGATCATGTCTGCTCAACCTGATAGACTTCTTTGAATCTGTCACCAGAGTGGTCAATGAAGGTATGGCAGTCCATACAGCCTACCTTGAGCTAGCCATGACCTTTGACACCATCCCCCACTCAGGGATCATTGACAGACTCACTAACCTAGGCATTAACCCCTACATCATAAGATGGATTGCCAACTGGCTCATGGACAGAACCCACGCGGTGTAAGTAGCAGACTCTAAGTCCAACTTCCAGGCAGTTACAAGTGGAGTCCCACAGGGATCTGTCCTGGGCCCTCTCCTGTTTGGTATCTACTTCTCTAAAGTTCAGGCCAACAACAAGGGACTCTGTTTAACAAAATTCGCGGATGAGTGCAATGCTGGGAGCTATTATTGTTTTTCAGGCTGATGTAGACATCTTACAAAAAAGCCTCACAGACACCAATGACTGGTACCAAAAGCACTGTCTTAAGCTCAATGCTAAAAATTTCATCGCCATCCCCTTTAGGAAAAACATGGTGCCCATGAACTACCACAATGACAGTAGCCCTCTCAACTCCCAAAGTGTGACAAGAGATCTGGGAACACAGGTAGATAGCAACCTGTCCTTCAACAATCATGTTGCCACGGTAGTCAGGAAGTCCTTCTATGTGGCACACCTCATTACAAAAGGCTTCTCATCCAGGAAGAAAGAAGTCATAATCATAATCTACTCATCCCTCATTAGACCCATTAGAGTACAATGCCCCATTTGGCATGTACCTCACTAGACACCTACAACAACTGGAGAGGCAACAAAAATTCCTCAGAAAGAGGATCCTAGGACTCAAACACAGGCCCTATACAGACAGACTAAAAAAACTCCAGCTATACTCAGTCTCATGTGTCCTATTTAGGGGCGATCTCTGCTTGACCTACAAAGCCATGTCTGACCCAGTGTTGCTAGACATGCTTCATCTGAAAAAGTATCAATCCCACCACACCACATGCTCCAAAGACCTCAACCTCATCACCACAATAAACAGATCCTGCTGGAGGGACAGGTTCCTAACCCAGAGACTTCCCTTACTCTGGAATAAACTCCCCATTCATGTCAAGCAGAGAACTTCACTAGCCCTCTTCAGAGTGGATGGGTAACAGGAAGTTCACCCTGGGGATCACTTCAACAGCCTTGCTTGATAAGGGCACAGGAACTAACATCCAGCAGCAGGATGACTGGGAATAGTCTTGGGCTAGGCTTGTGCTGGCCCCAGGGCCACTAGCCTAGTACTCTCCTATGAACCTATGTGCACGCCCCTCACTGGTGCTAGTGGTGAGGATTGAGGCTTCTTGATTCCTGGGCCACTGCACTGACATCACATATTAATTGGTGGCAGTGGTGGGATATCTACATCAAATATTAATTGTTTTAAAGTGGCGAGTTAGCCACATCACATACTAATTGGCTTGTAGTGGTGTGGAACGTGAATTCCTGTAACTTGTGGACAGTGATCACTGAAGGTGCTTTTGTACTCTGAATCAGCCACACAGTGAATATTCAGAGTTCAGATCACAATTGCTTTGTTTTATTCCCTTTGTTAGCTTAGTTATTCAGAGAGAGCAGGCAAGCATGTCAGCAGAGGAGTATGGCAAGCTGACAAGGAGCCAGTTGGGTGAGATGTGCCAGACTAAGGGATTAGTGCATGGAAACCTGACTTAAGGCAGACATGATTGCAGTTTTGGTCACAGCTGCATCAGAATACAGCAATCAGGAGGACAATCAGACTGGCAGTGGAGATGTACAACACTCAGAGAATGAACAGCTCAACCTTTCTGCAGAGGACTTAAAAATCCATCTGGAGCTAAAGAGACTTGAGTTGGAAGACAGGCATTTGAAAATGGAAGCTGGAGAGAAGGAGAGGCAGAGGCAGCATGAAAGGAAGATGCTGACTCTTCACCAGAGTCATGGAAGTATTGGGAAAGGGAGTAACTGGACCCCAGAAGCACAAAATGTCAGTAGATTTCTTCCACAGTTTACAGATGGGGGTAATTTTGATAGTTTCATTCATATGTTGGAGAGGGTATGTAAACAGTAAGCTCTTGACCAAAGGCTCTGGGTACGGTTCCTGACCCCCTTACTCCATGGTAAAGCTGCAAATGTATTTTCCAAATTTTCTGACATTGACTTTTAACTATAATTCTGTAAAGAATTGTTCGTTAGAATTTTTTAAGCCAACACCTGAAACTTATAGGAAAAAGTTTTGTGAGCACAGACGCAAGGCAGATGAAAGATGAAAGTGTGTGTGAATATGTTGCTGAACTGAGCACTTATTTTCATAAGTGGAGGTCAGGCCACCACTTTTTTAAGGGCTGGCAGACCTTTTGGTGAGGGAACAAGCCCTTACCACTTTGCCTGAGGACAAGAGGATCTGGTTAACTGATAGACAATGTGCTACTTCAGATGAATACAGCAGTTGGTAGTGCTTAGAGCCTAACATCTGGCACTTCTAGCCATAGCCCATGATATTCCCTTTGCAGGTCATATGGGCATAAAACGTAGAGAGAGACATATTATACAGAACTTCTATTGGCCTGGAATTCCAGAGATTTAACAGGGTACTGCAGAACCTGTGAGCAGTGCCACAAAGTAGGCAATGCAGGAGACAAGGTGAAAGCTCCTTTGATGCCTTTGCCTGTGACTGAGGAGCCATTTCATAGGGTAGCTATGGATATTGTAGGGCCTGTGAGTACCCAGGTTCCACACAGAAAAAGTATATCCTAGTGGTAATAGATTATACTACAAGATACCATGAGGCAGTGGCTTTGTCCTCCATTGAGGCAGAGAAGGTGGCAAATGCTTTGTTAGAGATTTTCAGCAGGGTAGGTTTCCCAAAAGAAATACTGACCGACAGAGGTGCCAATTTCATGTCAGACCTGCTGGCTTGTTTGTGGAAGTACTGTGGGGTGAAGCACCTGAAGATTACCCCCATACCACCCCCAGACTAATGGTCTTGTTGAGAGGTTAAACTCTGCACTCAAGTCCATGCTACAGGCATTTGCAGACCAGTTTAAGAGGGAGTGGGACAGACATTTGCTGTTTGCTTACAGAGAGGTTCCCCAGGAATCCACAGGTTTTTCACCTTTTGAGCTGCTGTCTGAGCAAAGGGGCAGGGGGGCTCTAGATTTAATTTGTGATGAGTGGGAAGGTGAGTGTGAATCTCACAAGGAGTCTGTTGTGGCATATGTCCTAAACCTCAGGACAAGGCTTAGAGAACTCATGGGCTTGGCCCAGCGGAACCTGACAGAAGCCCAACAGCAGAAAAAGGTTTGGTATGACAGGAATGCTCAAGCTAGAGAGTATGCTGTAGGGCAGCAGGTAATCATTCTCATTCCTGTCAGACACAACAAGCTGCAAGCAACGTGGGAGGGACCCTACAAGCTGGTAAGAAAGGTAAGTGATGTTAACTACATGGTGGAACTACTGGGCAGGAGGCAGCAGCACAAATTGCACCATGTTAACATGATGAAACCTTACCATGCTAGGGAGGCCCTTGTGCTGAGTATTTGTAGTGGATTGTAGGAGGAGTCTGAGGGAAATCTGTTGACAGATCTCCTCAGTCAGGCTCAGACTGACACCTCAATGGAAGGGGTAGCAGTGTCCCAGCAGATATCTTCTACCCAGGTTCAAGAAATACAAGCAGTGTTACAGGAATTTGGGAACATGTTCAATGGCAAACCAGGGTGCACTCACCTGGTGCAACACCAGGTGGATACAGGACTCAAAAGGCCTATTAGACAGGCCCCTTATAGGGTGCCTGAGAGAGTCAAACAGACTGTGAGGGAGGAGATATGGGAAATGTTGGAATTAGGAGTAATTCAAGAGCCCAACAGCCGCTGGGCCTTCCCACTGGTGCTGGTGCCAAAAAAGCATGGCAGCATCAGGTTATGTGCGAACTACAGGAAATTAAATAGTCACACAGTCACATGCTTATCCCATGCCGAGGACAGATGAAGCACTACAGCAGCTGGGTGGGGCTAAGTATCTTACCACCACTGATCTTACCAAGGGTTACTGGCAGGTGCCCTTGACTTCCAGTGCTAGACAGAGGTCAATGTTTGAGACTCCTTTTGGCTTGTATGAGTTGATAAAGATGCCCTTTGGGATAAAAATTGTCCCAGCGACTTTCCAGAGGCTGGTAGATCATATCTTAGCAAGAGCAGGAGGGTTTGACCTTCCTTAGCTAGATATTGGCATCTACAGCCATAACTGGCAAGAGAATATTCAGCATGTCAGGGAGGTGCTGGACAGACTACAGACAGCAGGGTTTCCCCATGAGCCCAACAAATGTCAGGTGGGAATGGCAAGAATAGCCTACATGGGATATAGAGTGGGGAGTGGTAAGATCAGGCCAGAACCTGCCAAAGTTTCAGCCATTCAGGCATGGCCTGCACCTGTTGCCTTCAGGCATGGCCTGCACCTGTTGCCAAAAAGCAGGTGAGGGCATTCTTAGGGACAGCAGGGTACTACAGAAAGTTGTCCCCAGTTAAAGTACCATATCTGCTACCATCACAGACCTGACAAGGAAAAACAGGCCAGATAAGGTAGAGTGGACTACAGCATGTCAGTAGGCATTCTAGAAGCTTAAAGAAGCTTTGGGAAAACCCCCTGTGTTAGCCAGTCCAGATTACAGCAAATAATTTGTTGTGCAGGTGGACGCTTCAAACCATGGGGTGGGAGCTGTACTTACCCAGATTTCTTCAGAGGGAGAAGAGCACCCAGTGGTTTATCTCAGTCATAGACTCCAACCTAGGGAGGAATGCTATGCAGCTGTAAAAAGAAATGTTTAGTCATACTGTGAGCACTGCAGAAACTTCAGCCTTATCTGTATGGAAGAAAATTCACTGTAGTTACAGATCACAATCCTCTAACATGGTTACACACGAGCCAGCCAGCAAAATGCCAAGTTGCTAAGATGAAGCCTAGGGTTGCAAGCATATATGTCAGTGCAGCATCGCAGTGGTATTAGCAATGCCAATGCAGATGGGCTCACAAGACAGGGAATGAGGTAAGGTTTACCCAGATAGACCTAACCCACTCAAGCAACATTTCTCAAGGCAAGGGTCAACTGGAAAACTAGCTTGAGTTCTCCGGGGGGGGGGGGGGAATATGTAAAGTCTTGACAGCCTAGCTAGATAGAATTTTGTAAATAAGTAGATAATTTCATATCATTTGTAAATATTACTATAATCCACAGGCTTGGTTTACAAATGTAAATAGAACTATTGATTAAACTATATGTTGTACTAAGCTTCAAAAATGTAACCACAGTGCACTCTGCTGGAAGAAAGCTGATAAGTCAAGCATTGTATGACTGTTTGATCTCAGGCTCAGAGACAGGATGTGTGGGCCAGGATATTCTTTCTATTCTCTTAATTTAAGAGATAATTACTAAGGTTGTACATGTATAATGTATTTTATTGCTGTGGCTTCCTGTCCAGGTGCAGCTTACTAAGAAATGCAAATTTTGAGTTTCTGTTAGCCTGGGAACTAAAGTGATAAAAGTGATGTAATGTGAAATGACTCAGCATTACTGGGTGTTTATCAATTTAAGACTTTCTCATAGAAAAAGAGCATTTTGGATTTTGCCTGAACCTGAAACATCAACTCACCAGCACTCTGCTTTGCTCTGTAAGTAGGATATTTATTTAGAACAGTGATTTCTCTTAGAGATAGATATAAATAGCCAAATTAGTCCAGCTGTTTTCTATACTGATGTCAGACTATTCTACAGTATTATTTAAAGCATTTCTTATGATTTTTGAACTCTGTAATGACATTGTGTTGAAGTAAGTATTGTCTTGTGTTTGTATTATTTATTATTAAATATTTAAACCTTTCAACTGATGCTGTATTGTGTAAAGGTAATTTAAGCTCTTAGAGTACATTGCATGTATTTGGTGATACTGTCCAAGCCACTCTGATAGCTTTAGCCTTGGGTCACACTATTTGGATAACAGTAATATTACACATTGAAATTGGTCATCCTTTGGGAAGGACCTTATCAGTAGCTGATAACAGTAGTTGGTGGCAGTGATTACTACCTTATATCCTGGCAGGAGGGGACACAGCGGGAAAACCTGTGCCAGCCTTCCCCAAGTGTGTCTGTATGTTTGTATATAAACCAAATCTCAAAGTGTGTATGTGTCAGCTATGTCAGCAGGGGCACAAAGCACTGGTTGGACAGAGAGGATACTGGAGGTTTTGGCTTGACTACTCGGCTGAGATCTGAACCCTATAGCAGTGCCAGTGGGGAGTCTTATTGGGGATCTGGAGAAAAAGGAAGAAACCAGCCTCAGACTGACTGTGATCTCTGTGTGCTCTTATGAGACATTGTACGTGTGTGTGTGTGTGTGTGTGTGTGTGTGTGTGTGTGTGTGTGTGTGTGTGTGTGTGTGTGTGTATACTTGTTATCCTTCCCAATGTGCATGCCCCTCACTGGTGCTAGTGGTGAGGACTGAGGCTCCTTGATTACTGGGCCAGTGCATGGGCGTCGCATAGTATATCAACACAAACAATAAAAGGAAGAAGCTTTAAACAGATATTCAGATAAGGTGACAGAACTGCAAAATGCAGAGGATGAAATGAGGAAAAAGTTGTCTGAATATGAGACTGCACAAGAAAAGATGTTTCAAAAAATAATAGAATTAGAGGACAGAGCATGTAGGTGTAGCCTAAGATTTTATGCTGCACCAGAGAAGTTAGAAGGAAGAGACTGTATAAATTTTATGAAAGTACAAATAAGCAACTGGAGTGATATTCCACAAAAGGAATTGTTAATTGAAAGGGCACATTGTGTGCATGCTCCAAATATGGTTACTAGAAAACAACCTAGACCTTTAATAACAGTAAGGATGCAGTCTTACTGGCAGAAGGAGTTGATTCTAACAAAACTGTGGCAGGACAAGGTGCTAAAGATGGGAGACAGTAGACTGCTTGTGGATAATAACTAATCATCATACATCAGGAAGAAGAGGAGTAAATATATTTAGGTTCATAGGTAGGTACTAGGCTATCTGCCCAAGGGCATTTATAAGCCTAGCCAGAGTGAGTCGGCTATAGCAAACCCACTGAGATCCTCTGTCAAGCAGAGCCAATGAAGTAAGCCCAGGGGAGAATTTTCTGTTACCCATCCACTCGTCATGGTTTCTCTTGAAGAGTGTTAGTGAGGGGCTCTGCCTAATGTAATTTGGAATTTTGTTCCAAGGCATTGGATGGCTCTGTGACAGCAATCTATCCCTCCAGCATGTTCTATTTATTGTTATGGTGAGGTTTAGCTCACTGGAGCACGTGGCTCACAGTGACTTGCATTTCTTTAGGTGGAGCATGTCCATCAATTCTGAGTTGGACATGGCTTTGTAAGTCAGGCAGAGATCACCTCTGAGTAAGCGATATGCCACAGAGCACAGCCGGAGATTTTTCAGTTGGGCTGCATAGGACATATGTTTGCAGCCAGTAATTCTCTTGGTGAGATACTTTTGTGGTCTCTCCAGCTGTTGGAAAGTGTCTTGTGAGGTACATCCCAAATGGGGCATTGTACTCTATGATAGGTCTGATGAGTGATGAGTAGAGGGGCACTGTAACCTCTTTATTTCTAGATGCGAACCATTTAGTAATTAGATGGGCCACATAGAAGGATTTCCTAACTACTTTGACAATCAAAGGAGAGATTACTATCTACCTGGGTCCCCAGATCTCTTATTACCTCTTCTGTAATAAGGGGACTGCCACCTCTGGGGTAATTTGTGGGTGTTTTGTTTTTCCCAAACGGAATAGCTATGCATTTTTTGACATTTAGATTGAGGCTATGACTGACACCAGGTGTCTGTCTCAGTAAGGCCCTTTTGGAGGATGTCCTTGTCAGCTGGAGAGTCAATTATGGGTCCTAGTTTGCAGTCATCGGCAAACTTGGTTAGCCATAGTCCTCCTGTGTTTGCCTGTACTTCTGAGAAGTATATGCCGAACAGTAGGGGTCCCAGGATAGAGCCTTGTGGGACACTACTTGTGACTGGTTTAGAATTGGACCTGGAGCCCGCTATTCTTACCATGTGAGTTCTGTCTGAAAGCCAGTTGGCAACCCATCTTGTGATGTAGGGGGTTATGTTCAGGCTGGTGAGTTTTTCTGTAATACCCGAGTGGGGAATGGTGTTGAAAGCCTTGGTGAAGTCAAGGTAGGCTGTGTGAACAACCTTTTCCTCGTCTATGGACTTGGTGACTGTCTCAGAGAAGTCAACCAGGTTTAATGGGCATGATCTGTCACTGTGATTTCATTATTTAAGGAAAGAAGCAAGCATGCAATCAAACTGCTGCACCAAGCCATCTTCAAAGTGTTTTTGCCTGGAGGGACAAAATCATTTTTTGATGGTGTATGTTAAGGAAATACAAAAGTTTGTCCAACAAAGGGTGAGCTGTCAAACAGAAGGACGTTCTGTGTTGTGTTCTACCTGTGATAAGGACTAGAGAGAGACTGAGCTTGTGAAATACGTTCCACTGTTTCAATGGAAAATGCCTGAGAGAAGGAATAAAACGTGTTGACTAGAAGAATTGAGAATATGCTGGAAATTAAACAGAGGCAGAATTTGGGTGATGGAAATGAACAGGACTAGAGATAGTAACTTGGAAATTGACAAGTGTGGGATGATAACACAATACTTATATTTGTGAAACATGACAAAACAAGAAAATTTAAAAATAGTGGACTTTCTTGGACTTGTTAAACTTGTAGGTGACTTTAAAGCATATTCCCTGTTTCATGTGATTCGTGGTCAGAGAATAAAATCTGTAACTTGGAAACTGACAAATGTGGGATTACAAAGCAATAATTACAGTTGTGAAGCATGGCAGAACAAGAATATTTGGAAATGCTGGATATTTGTAGACTTTATTGTACTTGTAGGAAACTCTAAAGCATATACCCTAGTTTATGTCATTAATCTTGAGAGAACAGTATGCTGTTTATTGAAAACAGTCCCCTCTGAGTTACCCTGCATTTAACCTCAGTTACCCTGCATTTAACCTCTCCTGCTATCACTGTAGAGTGCTGGCTTGCTCTGCAGAAACCTTAGGCTTCTCTGGCAGGTATATGGATTAACTGACACTAGCTCTCACCACCCTTAGCTCCTTGCTGAAAGGAACCCCATACAACCATAGAGACCACTTATGGTCGTGCTGTTATTGATATTTTTTTTTTACAAACAATACCATAGGAGCTGTAAAAACAATTTGCCCAGCATAACAAGAATGTTCTTGTTAATTACATGCCTCTTAACCAGGGAACACTGTACAACCGTATTTGACCATCAAATAGCCATTAACAGTGCCACCTAGTGGCCATACATGTAATTCTGTGATCTGGTGTATGGCTCATCCATAGCTGTAAATCAAGTACAGAATACCATCACCCTGTAGCCACTCTTAGCTTTGAATTATACCTTTCTCATGTATAAACAAAGGCTTTATCTACTGTAATCTGCCTTCTTGTACACTTATAAGCTATAACATCATCCTCCCCTAATTTCTACCCCCATCCAATAATGTTATCATAGCAATAACTAGTTACCAGGCTATTGTTCTTTTTATTCCATAATGCATCCACTGTGTCTGGAATTTAATCTCCCACCTTGAATATTATCGACTGCATATAAAAAAAAATTCCTAGCTTGTTTCCTGCCTTTCCTGTAACTTGTCTAGTCCAGATACAGACGTGCTGTATCCAGAACTGATTGTAAGCTCCTGACACCCACAAGCCTTCCTGTGTTGGAGGGAAGCCTTTTAGCTTATCAGTGGGAGTGATAAGCACTAGGTAGCCTATCTACCACAGAAGGAGAGGTTTCTGGCCCAGCAATTATAGTTTATTGGCTGTTTGGGAAGCTCTTCCATCTCTTTCAACTTTGATTCAAAAGCCTGTGTTTGCACTTGTTTCCTGCCTTTCCTGTCTAGTCCAGGTACAGATGTGCTGTAGCCAGGACTATTTGCAAGCTTCTGAGCCCCCCCAAGCCTTTCTGTGTTGGAGGGAAGCCTTCTAGCTTATTAGTGGGAGTGGTAAGCATTATATATAGCCTATCTACCACAGCAATAGTGAGCTTTGGCCCATAAATTGTAGTTTATTGACCGTTTAGGCAGTTTTCCATCTCTTTCAACTTGCTGGCTTAAGTCTGCGTTTGTGCTTGTTCCCCACCTTTCATGTAACTAGTCTAGTCCAGGTACATATTTGCTGTATCCAGGACTCTTTGTAAGCTTCTGAGCCCCCCAAGCCTTTCTGTGTTGGAGGGAAGCCTTCTAGCTTATCAGTGGGAGTGGTAAGCATTAGGTAGCCTATCTACCACAAGAGGAGTGGTTCCTGGTCCAGAAATTGTAGCTACTGGCTGTTTGGCAGTTTTTTCCCATCTCTTTCAACTTTCTGGTTTAAAAGCCGCACTTGTGCTCGTTTCCCACCTTTCCTGTAACTAGCCTAGTCCAGATACAGAGTTGCTGTATCCAGGACTGTTGGTAAGCATCTGAGCCCCGCAAGCCTTTCTGTGTTGGAGGATGCCTTCTAGCTTATCAGTGGGAGTGGTAAGTACTAGGTAGCCTGTCTACCACAAGAGAAGTGGTTCTTGGCCCAGGAATTGTAGTTTATTGATCATTACGGAAGTTGTCCATCTCTTTCAACTTTCTGGCTTAAAAGACCACGGGCAGGATTCACGAAGCCTCCATGTAAGAGTTACAACTCTTACATGGAGGCTGCAGTTAAACTGTGTGATGTCAGCATGTCATGCATATGCATGAGGCATGGTAAATCACACTCAAGGCTTACACGGTCCATGTAAGACAGTAGGTGGAGTGTCCGTAGGCCAAGCCCTGCAAGCGGACACGCCCCCAGAAGGCTACAATGTCAGAAAGTAAACACCCATGAGAGAGGCCATGGAAATGTGAATAAACACTACACAACACATGCCCCCACAGACCATGAATATGAAATGTAAAAATGAAAACAGTTTATTATTTTTTTTAAACCCTGTAGATGTTTGCTTATGAGTGCGCTTAATGCTTGGCGTGCCGTAAGCGCAGCTGCAGTTAGCAGTCAGTGGAAAAGGATATAAGAACTAAATATGCAAAGTAAGCCAAGAAGTAATAGCATAGCAGTAGAGACTTCGGCTTAAGAGCAGGCAGGCAAGGTTCGAGCCCACACAACATCATTTTTTTTTTTTTTTTGTAAATAAGCACAAAACAAGTCCCTGATATAAATGTACACATATAAAAGTAGATTTTATGTAAAATGGAATGAAATGGGCCATATATTTTGAAGTAATGCAAGATGAAAATAAATTAGAAATGTACCTATAGCTAAGCTGCTGTCAAACAAGTTGAGACAGAGTGCCCATAGGTGAGCACTGGTTCAAAGGGTGCAAAATGCGTGCCCGTAGCTATCCACTGGTTTAACACACTCAAACTGTGTGCAACTAGCTGTGCTCAGCTTAATATGCGTGCTAATAGCCAAATAAGGTTTAAACCAGCGCACCCCGTTTGTGCGGAGTTGCGCATCGCGCCCACAAGCTAATCGCTGGGCAACGTTGAGCAAGCTGTATCAAAATTGCCTTTACACAGACACACCCCTCAGCCTGTCTAGACAGTCATAAAAATAAAAAGTAGTGCCCAGATTTGAACCCAGCATACCATGCACTAGAGTCAAGGTACTGAACCACTAAGCCATGACAGCAGTACTTAGAAATGCATCAATAGCATATCTATAGGATTTAATAGTAAGTGGAGCATGATAAAGCAGTTTTAGTGAAGTTGATACAATTCCAAAATGGCCAATCATAGAAATGTGTGGGAAAAACGGCATATATAAGCCCCATAGGCGGAAATACAGAGCATAAACGATTGTAGAACTGACCTGCAGGCAGAATGAGTGGAGTAGGGGAGGGAAGTTGCTTTCGAGCACAGCGGTGGGGCATTGAGGAGTCCAGATACATGGTCTGGCTCCTAGTCCATCATCATGAGGCCCAACTCATGCAGGGCCAGGTCTCATGGGGAGCATACAGGGTGGAGGCATGGGACCGGTTGGCTCATGATCTCACCAGTGCCACTGGGATTCCTTGGACTGGTGAGCAGGTTCGTCACCACCATGCAGACCTGAAGTGATGCAAACAGGACCTGTTGAACCAATGGATCCATGAGGCCCAGCAAATGCCCAACGCCCCTCTACTGAGTAAGTTACATTTTACTATGTATGTAAGGAATTCAATTAGCTGATACCATGGAGATGTGTATTCCAATATTACTTGTTTTGTATTACAGCTGCAGGTGTCCACTCTGTGAACCGCAGGGCTCATGATAGCAGGCTGGTGTGGCTGCGCCACCAGGTAGGTCAGTAATCCCACCTAGTACTTGTAAATAAATATGAAAGTGTGGCATTTAGCAGAACAGTGCAGTGTAGTCATTAAGTAATAGAATGTGCAAGCAACAAGTGTAAGTGTGAAGATATGGCTGCATCAAATAACTGTTTAGCAGTATGTAAGTGAAACTGGAAATATAATTGACAGACATAAACAGTCTGTAATACAGATGTCCCACCATTAATTAAATATTGTACAACCTGCAGTAGTCTGAAAAGTACAGCTGCAGAAGCTGAGTTAAGCACATGTGAGATATATCCCCTGTTGAAATACTGAAACATGCCAGAAGTGAGGCTACTGGAAAGTGTAGATCTAATATGTTAATAAAGCCTAGAAGTACCAACCTGAAATGTGAAATAGCACGATGTGTGAGAGTGAGAGAAAAGGTCATGTATCAACAAATAAAGTAGTAATAACTCTGGAATAAATATACTGCAGTCTGTCAGTACAAAACTAAATGCATGTGTGAATCAAAACTGAACAGCATAACCTGATGAAAGTGTGTCTGAATCTGGAATGTGTAACCCAAAATCTGTATATGGTGATCACAGTCAACAAATTGCAGATAGTATGAATGATTGTCTGACATACTAAACATCCACAGTTGTCCCCTGCCCTGTCAGCAAAATGTAGCAGGATGATGTATCTGATCAAATCCCAAATAACTCGTATAGTGATGTATCTGTAACAGTTCTAGCATTACATTCAGGTAGATATCATATTATAAACTTCACTCAGAACTGAATTGTGTTTATATCAGCAGCTATCAGAAATGTATAGGAAATGTATTTGTTAGGAATGTGTCAACATTTTCTTTCTCCACCCCACCCTATAACTGCAACCAAAACAATGGACTTGTAACTGGTACGTGCAAACTGTATTACCCATGGACATTTGTCCTGTTGGTTTATAAATATATGCATGTCCGTTGGTGCATCTGCCCTGTTCATACCTGCAAACCTGATGGCCTGTTGCCATTAATCAACCCTGCATGTTGCATGACTGTGTATTGCTGTTCAAATAATGCATGCGATATGCCTGCTGTTCAATGGTGTTAATATCTGGGTGTTTGTTTAATGGGAATACTAATGCATGCTGTTACAACTAATTGGAATGGTATGATATGCTACTAACCCAAACTAACATGACATACTCCCAAACCTAGAACACTTGGGAAGGCGGGTTCCAGCGGACCCACCTCTTCCAACTCATCTGGCGAGTGCACCTGGCACTAGTGCCCAGGCCGGACCCTCCTCCGGTGGCTATGTGCCACCTGCGGGTGGAAGTGCTGCAGGGGATGGGGCCCATCCCCCCTTTGCAAGCATGGCTGGAGGAGACCGTCCACTCACCCTCCAAAGTGTCCGGTCTGTGGTGCGAAGGGAGATTCAGGACTCTGTTCTTGGGCCCCTACGCCAGCTTGAGGCCCGGGTGGCACAGCTTACAGGCATGCCCATTGCCCCGCCTGCACAGCCCCCAGCACAGCCCCCTCCTGGGCTGTGAAGGAACAGTGGTAACTGCCTATGGGTGGGGATATCAGTTCCACTGTTGCCATCTGTGGGCTCATGGGCTCTGGATATCCCAACCTCCGTCCCCGTCAATTGTGTAACACCCCCCCCATGTGTCATACACCGCCCCTGTATGCGTCTTGTTTGTCTTGTCTGTTAACCTACTCAACCTACCTCCCCCAGCAACACCGACTACCTTCACCTGACATACAACTCTCACCTGAAAAAAAAAAAAAAAAAAGGGCACTCTGTACCCACAAAAAAATTACGACCCATACATAGCTGTCCATGTCGCACACATGTCCACTGGACATTGAAACTGTTAATTACAATTGGCTGTACAACAAGTATTAATGTTGTCCTGACACCTCTCTCAGGGGTGGAAGGTTTCAAACGTCACACCAAATTACATACAAATACACAGCTGTTGCTGATAAAGACATGGGCGCTATGGGCCTTACCTACATCCCTCCTGCAAATCCCAAGCTTGTTTCCCCACTGTCTTACCCTCTTTGTGACCCCTTTTTCACCACTTTCCTGTCACCCCTTTTTCTTTTCTTTCAAAGAAAATATCGCGGGTGTGCGCCGGTGTTAGCGGAGCTCACCGCCAGTGTGCATGCGTGAGCTCCATGCAAACCAGTGCAGACCTGGTTTTAACTGCTTAAAAGTGCCTTAGACACTTTGACAGGTCCTGTACTCATTTCGAAAGCAAAATAAAAGCCTACTGTCAGGCCTGAATCCAGGACCTTGGTAACACTAGTCTGTATGACCTACCACTAAGCCATGACTCTCATACAAGAACATAGTGCTAATATAACATGTAACAGTATGAATGAATAAAGCCAATATAGGATGTGTACTACCCAAAGCATGTCAGGTAGACTTTTACTGTCATAATTACTGGATTCCCATAATAGTTTAGTGTGAACAGAAACAGCCCTGCTAATTGTTAGCTTGTAGTTAATAATGTAAGCTAATGTACATATATGAAAGTATGTATATGTATATATATATATATATATATATATATATATATATATATATATATATATATATATATATATATATCAATACATATGTAAATATAGGTGTAGGTGTCATTATGCATACACACGGACTACAGGGAACAGGAGAGAGAAATGCAGCAACCTGAATCTACAACACAGCCTGACTCATGAGAGACTTACTAACCTTTACACTTACAGAACACTGTCCACAGCATACCAGCATGGTCCACGCCCTTGCAATCTGAAAGGGCAATGCCCATCTCACATACCCTTTTATAGCACTGTCCTGAAATCACAGTGAGACATGCAATCAGTACACAACTGGCTGCATGCAATTAGCAAATGCTGGCTTACAATTGGTGCAGAGGCCATCACATGGACCTATGCACATACCTACAAAAGCATCCTGTAGTAACACTCCACACATGCAATAAGTAAAGTTGCATTCTCTGCATCCACGGAGAGGGAGAGAGGGAGAGAGGGGGAGAGGGGGAGAGGGGAGAGGGGAGAGGGGGAGAGGGGAGAGGGGAGAGGGAGATCCTCAAAAAAAAAAATACACAGCATAAAACTGTCAGCACTGCCAGCAGGAACAGTAGCAGGCTGTGCCAGCAGCAGCAGAAACCACAGGCATTGGTAACACAACCAGCTGCGACAAACACAGGTAATGTAAAGTAGCAGGTAATATTTTGCATACTGTAAACCATGAAAATGTGTCATGTGTCTGTATCTATAGGTATGTCCATGTGATATGTTGTGTGCCAGTAGCTCCAACAAAAGGGGATGAGTATACATCACATGTAAGTCTGTGTTAGGCCATGATCCTAGCATAAGTAGTCTGTGAGTTACCCTCATCAATGGCTGTAGTGACTGTTGTGAAAGTTCAACCATGTTCAAAAGTCAGGATCAGCCCATCACAAAAGCAAAATGGCCGTGAACAAGTGTCTGCAGGTACCCAATATTGCTGTATATGTCTCCCATACTTAAAAATTCCATAGCTTAGCAGACCAGGCCAGTTATGCATATGATGCAGTAGTTCCCAGGGTCAGTAGAGGTTCCTCCTCAGTGGTGTGGGACCACCGTGTCTGTATGGTTCAGGTACATATCCTGTAGTACGGCCAGGGTTAAATATCAGTCTGTAATGTGGTGCTATGTCCTCTAGGGGTGAACGTATCACACATCCAGGGATACCATTTTGTCACAGTGATGCTGTGTGTTCTGCATTGTCGAGGGTGGCCCTCACCTGGACATGTGAGATGATAGGGAGGTTACATTCAGCTGTGATAAGTAATTCCACTTGTGTGGGAGAATGGTGGGGGGATATACCTGCACCTAATCTGTCTGCAAGAATGTTGCCAATATCTGTGCGTTTGGTGAATGTTAAGTATGTGTTTATTAGCACAAAGCATATCAGAGGAGTTTGGTCCATATGTGTAACATAAGTGATGATGGCCTTGTGGTTATCTATAGTGTGCGTGTCCATTCTCACCCCAGAGTAGGGCATGTCCAATGTTATGAGAGACTGTAGCATATTACCAGTGCTCACCACAGATGCCTTTCCTTAATGTGAATCTGCTCTGTGCTGCAGTAGCCTCCTGCTATTGTTATACAATGTGCCTCTAGCTGTAGTCCACTGGACAGGATGCATAACTGGTGTGCATATGGTCTGGGTTAGATATGTGTGTGCACATTCCATGCACTCTGTGGGATGTCTGTGGTAAGCATTCGCAAAGGGGCCAGCAGTGTGGGTTGTGGCTTCCACTGGCCCAGCGGGCTGC
The DNA here is from genome assembly GCF_019279795.1 of Protopterus annectens. Classification (NCBI taxonomy): domain Eukaryota; kingdom Metazoa; phylum Chordata; order Ceratodontiformes; family Protopteridae; genus Protopterus; species Protopterus annectens. The sequence goes on along the minus strand of NC_056735.1, from coordinate 1,239,947,776 downwards.
ATGGATAGCATCACAGTCCTAACAAGTGAATAACTGTCTAATTACATACATATCAAGGTAGTGTACTGTGCTGGTGGTGGTGTTGGGATATGTATATCCAGGCTGAGTAATGCGTGTCCACATCACAGTGGTGGATGGCAACACACATACAGTACATTGGGATGAACATCCAGAGTGGGGTTGTGTGTTGCACCAGTCAGTGTGTGGTGACTGATGGTGCATGCTACGCTGTCGTGTGGAATGTGGCAGGTGTTGTTGCAGAAGTGTTGGCTGTGCAGTAATATCTGGCCATTACCTGCACATCCCCCACAACACACACACATGCAACATATGGGAGAAGTAGTATAGCAGTACACATGAGTAACATGTATAGTATGTGTACCATATATTGCTGACATACTCTGCTGATATCCTGTTTGTGCACATTTCCAGGGAGATATGGCGCCAAAAAGAAATCCTGCATACTCTGCTGCAGAGGATGAAGTGATCCACCAGAGCCTGGTGCATGACTATGACATCCTGTTTTCACACACCACCCAGAATCAGCAGGAGAGGTCTGCACTGTGGTAAAACCTTGTCTGCAGGGTAAATGAGATTGGCACACATAATAGGACATATGAGCAGGTGAGACATCACTGCAGTGATTTGATCAGAAATGTCCGCCAGCGTGCTGCAGATATCCACAGGCAACAGGTTGCCACAGGTGGGGGGTGGCCACACATCCCCCCCTCACCAGACTGGAGGGGCTACTGCTAAGTGTTGTGGATCCAGCCCCGGAACAACAACAGCTCTTGCATTATGATGGAGGTTGGATCCACACAGCAGCAAGACACCGAGCGTGCAGGTAAGATGCCATATGTACACCTGACTGTTCCGTACACTGTTACTTCATGCATGCATAAGGTGTGTCCGTGGTATGTATCTGTCATCATGATATGTAATTGTGCATGTGTGATACTGGCATTATGAGCGGCTGATGTGTATAAGGCAACTGGTTATCATATGCAAAAACAATGGCACAGTTGTGCCCACTGACATTACTCTCTTCATATTTTCAGGTCCCTCCGGGGTTCCACCGAGGCAGGCCATACATGCTGGTGAGTGTGTTTATCACTACCTATAATAGTCCTGATAATGCTAATAAGAGTAGTGTAACTCAGTAGTATACATGCTGGTGAGTGTGTTTATCAATACCTATAATAGTTCTGATAATGTTAGTAAGAGTAGTGTAACTCAGTAGTATACATGCTGGTGAGTGTGTTTATCAATACCTATAATAGTCCTGATAATGCTAGTAAGAGTAGTGTAACTCAGTACTGATCTGTGTGTGTACTGTGGGGTGTGCATGTGTGCAGATGTGCCTGTGCCCATGTGTGCCTGTCTGCATGTGTCCACGTGTGCATGTGTGTGTGTGTCCATGTGTGCATGTGTCCATTTCTGAATGTGTGCATTTGTATTGAAGTGCATCACCGGCAAATATGTCTTGAGACTGTAATCTGCGTTTCCTGTTTTCCTCCCACAGGTTCTGGTGCTGCTCTGGTGACCTGCTGCAGGGAACCTGAATCTTGTGCCACTGGTACTGATGATGAAGAAATTTGTGTAATGGTGCAGGAAGGTGTGTCTGGGTCCGCCATTGGTCAGCCAATTGACAGTACACAGCTGTCAACCCCTTCAATTCGCACAGTCGTCCTGCCAGTACATCCTTTGTCACCATTGTCCCCAGGTGATGGACAGTATGCATTGGGCATAGATCAGGGTAATGTGGTACCTGTGGCACATGCATCCCAACAAGGCAGCCATGAGCAGGGTCCTCCGATGGTACCACGCAGACAGTTGCCCATGGGTTCTCGTGGGGGCATCCGTAGCCGTACTGCCTCTGGCCAACGTGCCCAAAGAGGTATGTCAACCTCCGCTATGTTTCGGACTGTTATGCAGGCATAGGCGCATATGGAAATGTACACCAGACAGGGTCTGAGGGAGCTGACAGCATGTCACACAGCCATGACAGACAGCATGCGTGAGCTGAGAGTATGTCGCACAGCCATGACAGATGGCATGCGTGACATTGCGGATGCTATTCGTAATTTCACCAATGTCGTTGACAGACGTTGTGGGGACATACAACAGCAGCTCCACAACCAGATGTCCATGGGCCAGGGCGATGGTGGGCGTTTGTGGCGTTGATGTGGCTGTATGCCGGCAACAGCACCAGCTGGCAGTCGGCACGGACGACAACAGGGCCGCGCATGCACCCCAAGTGCCAGCAGCAGGCCCAGCAATGCTGGGTCAGTGCTGTCATCAGGACACCCCAGGAGACCACGTGCACGTGGCTCTGGACAGTCCCAACAGGGACCTGTGTCCAGTCAACACACACCCGCTTCCGATGACAGTACCCAGTCTGGAATAGTACCGGATACGGTCCGTAGCACCCCTGCCAGGGACAGGTACTGTGTCCGTGCCCACAGACACTGATCTGGATGACCTGACAGGTGCAGTCTGTGGCTGTCCACAAACCCATGTACATGGCAGCCATGATGTGGAACTGTGTATGTGCATACACACATGCAGAAATTTAACACCTAGGGCAAACACATACACGCACACACTGCACCAACACTGGCCCACCCTGTACTGCTGCCCCTCACGAACACACATACACACACATGTCAATTGGTGGTACCAGTGGCTGGCTTGGGCATACCTAACCCACACCCTGTGCATATGATGACACTGTGCCACCTCCTGCATGCTACAACTTCAGTGCAGGAAAAGGTAAACACGTTGCTGATGCACAGGGTGACTACATAGATGTGTATAAGTAGTAACATGTTGGTAACTGTACAGTGTGCCACTATGATTGTGTGTATATCCCAGCATTCCTGCTGCAGTAACTGTATGAATGTCCTGAATTGTTATCTGCACCCATACTACTTACCAAAGTGTACCAGCTGCACACCATCACATGCTAGTATTGAGGTAGACTACAGATAGCCGCATACAGGGGTAGCACAGGGGGGATGCTAACGCACCTACTGATATGCAATGGTGGACATGTATGCTGATGTTGTTTGGTTGCCCACAACGAATATGAAATGTGGATGTTTGTGCATGTAGATATGTGTGCGGTACCAATGTTATGCAATTCACAAGTAACTATGACATTATATCAGTTCTACCATCGGCATCTGTGCTGTGTACTCCTGGGTACATGTTGATAGTGCCTACATATCAGCATTGTTACTTACTGTTATTGTTACCCCTTCATTGTTGTACAATGCACTACTTCCAGCCCTGCTTACTGTACCACTGTGTGCATGCATGTTTGCGTAGGGTTACCTGAAACACTGCCTACACATGCAGTGCAGAGTTACACTACGTCCGTAGATGGCTACTGATATCTGCATAGTGTAAGATACATATGTCACCTGTACACATGACGCATTGCCACTGTCTGTCCCGTATGCACGTTTGTGGCCTGTGACACATTGCACATGTCTTACCTGGCATTTACACACATGTGCAGCCATATATGGCAGTGCTATGACACGATAGAGGCACACCCACACATACACACCATCAGTAGGTTGTTCCCCGTTGGCCCTATGTGTTGGTCACACTACTAGGGTAGCATATGCAAAGGTAACATGTGCATCACCTCTATGTTCCAGTTGTGGTTTATGTGAGTAATGTGGCAATCTCACAACCGCCGCATGTGTGCAGTTGGACTTCACCCATGGCCATGGACGCACATCACATGTGTGGCATGTCAACACACAGCCAATCTGTGGACTGAGTACTCTGAACACAGTAATGCCATACACTGTCAGGTGGAATTACACATGTACTACATCCTGGACAGATGTTAACCCCAATTCCTGCTGCTACTACTGATACACCCACGAAGATGTTTCTGATAGTTATGACTGGTTCTTTAAAGGGACATATCAAGCACTAGCTAGCCATCTAGCTCATAGCTGCACTGCTCATGACAGTTGCACACCTACACACCTACCTGTGTTCAGCTGGCAGACAGTCGCCACGTCACGTCTCCGTACCTAACTTTGGAAAGTAAATCCCACTACACTGTCTGCTGAACAACACCCTGCCAAGTACCTGTTACCATCAGCTGATGCTATTGCTTACCCCGTCTCATGACCAATCGTGATAGGGAACATGGAATGTTTCTCCCAGCAAGTGGCACAGGCCAGTATGATCATGATCTTGTTTGCCGACATACCCTCACCTGGTATGCTGCCACTACATGTGGGAAGGGTGCTGTATGTCTACATTATTCTCAGTCTCCAATGTCAGTCATACGGTATATGCTGGCTGTTAATGTGTGCTGACATACTAGGGAAGCCACAAGGATGTGCATGGGTCATCCTGCACATGACACCTATGGCCCCATGTATAATGGCAAAGCCCCTTGGTACACACATACTGCCATATGCTGCAGGACATGGTTTACATAGCCACCTCCGTGGGTATCACACAGGTTAGGACACTAACAGTGCTGCTACACAACAACAGCTGTGTACAGCGGACGATGCATGCACCGGACACTGTCCACAGCACGGTAAACTTCAATGTGTGCAAACTACCAGATTCAGGCTTCGTAGATCACAGGTGTCAACCATCACTGACAGGTTATGCCCAAAACCATGCTTGTCATACCCTACACATGTAACACACATGGACAGGGGGGTGATATCCCAAGTTACCACAGATACACACACATTCAGGTTGTTGGCACAGCACAAAGCATCAGGGCCGACACATGTGCATCTAACAGTGTGTCTGACCACCATCTGCTTCATAGCCTGGCCAACACTACCCTCCCATACACAGGCAGAACACCTATCCTCCATAACAACACTGGTAATATGACAGTCTCAAGGACTGTGTTTATATGGCTGTGCTGTATCCAATCACACATTGTGCATGAGCATTACTGTAGCTACAACACAGTAGTTGAAGTGTTCACAGCATGAGGTCACTGAATTGCAGTGGAATTACATGTTACCAGTAGCACAACAGGTGGGAACGTGCAGCACACATACATGGACCACGTGTACACTACATGGCCCAGACCACATGTGTATCCTCTACTGTAGGTTATTTATCATATACACCCACACTGTATAAACACATATCGTGTGTGGACCCTGCACAGTTGGACACAGTCATATTGGTATACATCACAAATAACATTTATCCACCCAAGGCATGTGTCGGACATGTTAACTACGGCAGGTCACAGGTATTTATGTGTATGTGTCGTACACATACATCATGTGTGCAATGCCGTTACTGGTTTATGCAATGGCATGCATCGTTACATACAAATACCCAGAGAAGGTCATACTGTGTGACACAACAACACAATTCCTGCTGCTACTACTGATACACCCACGAAGATGTTTCTGATAGTTATGACTGGTTCTTTAAAGGGACATATCAAGCACTAGCTAGCCATCTAGCTCATAGCTGCACTGCTCATGACAGTTGCACACCTACACACCTACCTGTGTTCAGCTGGCAGACAGTCGCCACGTCACGTCTCCGTACCTAACTTTGGAAAGTAAATCCCACTACACTGTCTGCTGAACAACACCCTGCCAAGTACCTGTTACCATCAGCTGATGCTATTGCTTACCCCGTCTCATGACCAATCGTGATAGGGAACATGGAATGTTTCTCCCAGCAAGTGGCACAGGCCAGTATGATCATGATCTTGTTTGCCGACATACCCTCACCTGGTATGCTGCCACTACATGTGGGAAGGGTGCTGTATGTCTACATTATTCTCAGTCTCCAATGTCAGTCATACGGTATATGCTGGCTGTTAATGTGTGCTGACATACTAGGGAAGCCACAAGGATGTGCATGGGTCATCCTGCACATGACACCTATGGCCCCATGTATAATGGCAAAGCCCCTTGGTACACACATACTGCCATATGCTGCAGGACATGGTTTACATAGCCCCCTCCGTGGGTATCACACAGGTTAGGACACTAACAGTGCTGCTACACAACAACAGCTGTGTACAGCAGACGATGCATGCACCAGACACTGTCCACAGCATGGTAAACGGCAATGTGTGCAAACTACCAGATTCAGGCTTCGTAGATCACAGGTGTCAACCATCACTGACAGATTATGCCCAAAACCATGCCTGTCATACCCTACACATGTAACACACATGGACAGGGAGGTGATATCCAAAGTTACCACAGATACACACACATTCAGGTTGTTGGCACAGCACAAAGCATCAGGGCCTACACATGTGCATCTAACAGTGTGTCTGACCACCATCTGCTTCATAGCCTGGCCAACACTACCCTCCCATACACAGGCAGAACACCTATCCTCCATAACAACACTGGCAATATGGCAGTCTCAAGGACTGTGTTTATATGGCTGTGCTGTATCCAATCACACATTGTGCATGAGCATTACTGTAGCTACAACACAGTAGTTGAAGTGTTCACAGCATGAGGTCACTGAATTGCAGTGGAATTACATGTTACCAGTAGCACAACAGGTGGGAACGTGCAGCACACGTACATGGACCACGTGTACACTACATGGCCCAGACCACATGTGTATCCTCTACTGTAGGTTATTTATCATATACACCCACACTGTATAAACACATATCGTGTGTGGACCCTGCACAGTTGGACACAGTCATATTGGTATACATCACAAATAACATTTATCCACCCAAGGCATGTGTCGGACATGTTAACTACGGCAGGTCACAGGTATTTATGTGTATGTGTCGTACACATACATCATGTGTGCAATGCCGTTACTGGTTTATGCAATGGCATGCATCGTTACATACAAATACCCAGAGAAGGTCATACTGTGTGACACAACAACACGTGGCAGTTGTGTGCTACCAAAACATGCCTATCTGTACCTTGACGACAGTAATGGACACAGTAGCAGAGTGCACCATTGCCATTACAAGACAACTAACACTGTTTGGCGTGCTGATCTAGTGGTGACATCCCCTGTGTTTACTGTGGGAATGTGCATCATGTGCTGTATTGTAGATTCAGCTATATGTATCTGTTCTGTCACACATGCATTTACACACACCCTGCTACCCCCCACACACACATGCACACTTGCCATTTGCATGATTTATTACCCTACATAAGTAGGTCACGGCACGTGATAGGTACACATTTGCAAAGTGCACTATTTGGATTACTACATAGTTCCTCTTCTCTACTTGTACTCATAGGGTGCAGGCAACCTCAGTAGTTTTAAAGTGTAATGTGCATCAGGTAGTGTGGTTCCCTGATCACCACAACCAACATGTTTTCCATACAGAAATGCACACACAGAAACATCCCACATCCACACACTTGCCACCTGCAGGTTTTAAAACACTATCTAGGTATGTTCCGGAACATGTGCGTGTTACTGTAGCATCTAGCACTATACTGAGTACTGGCAGTTGTCTCTTCTCATGTTGTTTGTATAGGGTGCTGTCAACATCAGTGTTTGTTAAGGGAAATGTGCACCCTGTAGTGTGTAGCCCCAGTTGACAAAAGGCACATCTCAACCCCAGCATTCTGCACACACACTAACCCCACTCACACTAACACACATACATTCCATTTGCAGGTTTCAAACCCCTACCTATGTTAATGACACTAGAGACAGACGCATTAGCAGAGCACGCTATTTGCATTACTGGGAAGAATCCTTTCTAATGCTGTACTTAGAGGGTGCTGACATCATCTGTGTTTAGGAAGAGGGATGTGCACCCTGTAGTGTTTTCTCACAGTTGGCAAAAGGCACATCTCACCCCCAGCATTCTGCACACACACAAACCCCACTCACACTAACACACATACTTGCCATTTGCAGGATTTAAACCCCTACCTAACTATGTTATGACACTAGACACAGACGCATTAGCAGAGCACGCTATACAGATTACTGGAGAACTTTACTTCCAACTAATATACTTATAGAGTGCTGACATCATCAGTGTTTATAAAGGGGAATCTGCATCCTGTAGTGTATTTTCACAGTTGCTAATAGGGACATTTCCCGCACACACATAGATGTGGTTGATGTTTGCATATGTGGGGGATCCAGTACATTACATATGTTTCTGTGGTGTGAGGACTGGGCAGATTGCTATGCTGTTGTACTGTCCTGGACCAACACGTACAAATGCCAGAAATGTGTGGCCACGTACACAACTGATATTTGGCCTAAGTGTGTGAGCATGCCCAGTTCAGGCATACCATGGCAGGTTGTCTGATGTATGTCTCATTTAACGAAGTGTGCGAGCATGCCCAGTGTGAGCATTCCATATGTTGAACTCTGTGGCCCATCACATTTGTGGATGAGTGTGAAACTCCACAGTTATCTCCCATATATGGTTGTGTGTTGTGTGTCATGTTGTGTAGTTACTGTCCACCTGCTTTGTGTGTCAACACAGGGATTATACTGTGCCTGCAGGGTTTGCATGGGATACTTTGCATTCAGATTTCAACATCCGTTCACAGTGACATAACAGTGTAGTACTGTATAGTGTACTGGTGCAGTACTTTCACTGTGGTGGACAGTGTCCTTGGCTGTTGTCCTATCACTTCCTTACATTTCCCTAGTGAGCAGAAAAGCCTGGTTAGGGTGCAGTTGTGCACATCAAACCATTTTGCATTATGTTTGGATATAGACTACTTACAACAGGCTTGTCCAACAGTGGTACTGTATTGCACAACATGGGTGTACATTGGCAAACAGTAGTGATGTGCCCTTGGCCATTTCTGATGATAGAGTGTGTGTTTATCCTTCCACACACATCATAGGTGGTGTTAGCCATGACATATGTCATGGCCAGTATACTGTGCCTCCATCCACCCGTGACGTAACAGTGATACCAGGGTAAACATACACATCTGCCATCCACTCATCAGAGGTTCCCTTGAGGGGAATCACTGTCGGACTTTACAATTAACCTGTACTGGGACTGCAATCATGCATGGGTGTCTCTTCTGTGCTATGGATCTTCCTGTACAGCTTGACCTATGTATGTCAATGCTGGGTTTCATGACCCTCATAGGTTCATAGGTGCATAGGTTCATACTAGGCTATCTGCCCTAGGGCATTTATAAGCATAGCCAGAATGTGCGTGGCTTTCGCCACCCCTTAGGCTGAGGGATACTATAACCATTAGTTAGTTTGCTGTGCCTCTATCTAGTAGTGACACAGACATGATCCCCAGGGTAAACCTACTATCACCCATCCACTGGTCAAGATTTCTCTTGAATAGAGCCAGTGAGGTGCTCTGCCTCACATGGACCGGGATTTTGTTCCACAGCATAGGAGTCTCTGGGTGATGAATCTGTCCCTCCAGCACATCCTATTTATATCTGTGTAGAGGTTTAAGTCCCTTGCTCTCGTGGATCTAGTGGATTTGTATTTTTGAGGTGGAGCATGTCCATTAATTCCGGGTTGGACATGGCTTTGTATGTCAGGCACAGATCACCTCTGAGCAGATGGTATGCGACTGAATACAGCTGTAGTTTCTTCAGTCGGGCAGCATATGACATTTTGAGCCTTTATCCTTTTGGTGCGCAATCTTTGGCCTCGTTCCAATTGCTGCAGGTGTCAGGTAAGATACATTACGAATGGGGCATTGTATTCAATCATCGGTCGAATAAGTGAAGAGTACAGGGGAACAATGACCTCCCTTGATCTGGATGTGAATCCCTTCATGATCAGGTGGGTAATGTGGAAGGGTTTCCTAGCCACTTTGCCAACATGAGTGTCGAAAGAGAGGTTACTGTCTACTTGTGCCCCTAGGTCCCTGATAACCTCTTCCGTGCTTATTGGATTGCCACCTATGTGATAATTAGGGATACTATACATATTTTTGCGTTCAGATTCAGGCCATGACTCTGGCACCAGTTATCCATTTCTAGGAGACCTCTTTGGAGGATATCTGTGTCTGATGGATTCTCGACTATGGCGCCCAGTTTGCAGTCATCTGCAAACTGTGTCAGCCACAATCCCCCTATGTTTGTCTGTACTTCTGAAACATAGATGCTGAACAAGAGGGGGCCCAGGACTAAGCCCTGTGGGACACCGCTTGTGACCGGCTTGGAGTCTGACATGGCACCAGCAACTCTGACCCTGTGGGTTCTGTCCATGAGCCAGTTTGCAACCCATTTTGTGACATATGGGTTTACATTTAAGCTGGTGAGCTTTTCTATGATACCAGTGGGGTATTGTGCGACAGCTTTAGCAAGGTCGACGTAGGCTGTGATAACTGCCTTACCCTCATCAATGGCCTTAGTGACTGTCTTGACAAAGTCACCCAAGTTCAAGAGGCATGATCTGCCCTTTACAAAGCCAGATTGGGTAGGATCCAACGTCTGTAGGTCCCCAATGTCTTTATTTCATAGGTTCATAGGTTCATAGGTTCATACTAGGCTATCTGCCCGAGGGCATTTACAAGCCTAGCCCATCGTTTTGTGGCTTACGCCACCTTTAGTATGGGGAACTAAGCCCATTATTTTGCTGTGCCTCTGTCGAGCAGTGACACTGAGGTAATCCCTGGGGTATATCTGCGATCTCCATCCATTGGTCAAGATTTCTCTTGAACAAGGCCAGCGAGGTGCTCTGCCTCACATGTACGGGATTTTGTTCCACAGCATTGGGAGTCTTTGGGTGATAAATCTATCCCTCCAGCACGTCCTATTAATAGTGTGTCAAGGTTTAAGTCTCCGCCCTTGTGGCTCTGATGGATCTGGATTTTTGAGGTGAAGCATATTCATCAAATCTGGGTTTGACATGGCCTTGTATGTTAGGCAAAGGTCACCTCTGAGCAGCGGGCGAATGAGTAGAGCTGGAGTTCTTTCAGTCGGGCAGCATAGGACAGATTTTTGAGACCCTTTATCCTTTTGGTGAGGAACTTTGTGGCCTCTCCAGCTGCTGCAAGTGTCTGGTCAGATACATTCCGAATGGGGCATTGTACTCAATCATTGGTCTGATGAGTGATGAGTAAAGGGAGACTATGACCTCCCTTGATCTAGATGAGAAACCCTTCATGATAAGGTGGGCATTGTAGAAGGTCTTCCTAACTACTTTAGCTACATGGGTGTCGAATGACAGACTACTATCAACCTGGGTCCCCAGGTCCCTGATAACTTCTTCTGCGCTCAGTGGATTGCCACCTATTTGGTAGCTAGGGCTAACCTTGTTTTTCCCGAAGGGTATGACTATGCATTTTTTGGCATTTAACTTTAGGCCGTGGCTCTGGCACCAGTTATCCGTTTCTGTGAGACCCTTCTGAAGGACATCTGTGTCAGATGTGTTTTCTACTATGGCGCCCAGTTTGCAGTCATCTGCAAACTTTGTCAGCCATAACCCTCCTGTGTTTGCTTGTACTTCGGAGAAGTAGATGCCAAACAAGAGTGGGCCCAGGCCCTGTGGGACACCACTTGTGACAGGCTTTGAGTCTGACATGGCGCCAGCGACTCTGACCCTGTAGGTTCTGTCACTCAGCCAGTTTGCAACCCATCTTGTGATGTATGGGTTGACTTTTAAGCTGATGAGTTTTTCAATTATACCCGAGTGGGGTATTGTATCGAAGGCCTTAGCCAGATCAAGGTAGGCTATATGGACTGCCTTTCCCTCATCAATGGCTTTGGTGACTGTTTCGAAAAAGTCAACCAAATTTAGAAGGCATGATCTGCCTTTGACAAAGCCAAACTGGGTTGGATCCAAGGTCTGCAAATTCCCTATGTCTTTATTTATGAGGTCCATTATGATCCTCTCCATGGCTTTGCAGATAAGGCTTGTCAAGCTAATGGGCCGGTAATTTCCAGGGTCGGTGGAGGCACCTTTGTGGAGTGGTACCACAGTTGCAGTGCGCCACTCCTGGGTGCATATCCAGAGGTAATACTTTGATTAAACAGCTGTCCTAGCTGTGGGTTTAATTCCTCATTGAGTTCATGGAGCACACAGCCGGGGACACCATCAGGTCCCATGGATGCTGTGTTTTTGCTTTGGAGAGCAGTTCTCACTTGGGCTGGAGATGTTTGGGGGCTGCAATAGTTTGGTATAGATATCTCTCCTTTTGGGAGAAGTTTGCACTGAACCTGTCAGCCAGTATGTTGGCAATGTCTGTAGGATCAGTAATCTTCACATCATTTTGAACTAGCTCTGAACATATCTGGGAGTTTCCTCCCAGGTTTCTAACATAGCTAAAGAAGGCCTTATGATTGTCTTTTGAGTCTTTAGCTATTTTTCTCTCGAAATTTGCTTTGGAAGATTTTATGAGAGCTCTTAGTTTTACTTATAGTGATCAAGGGTGTCTTACCTTTTAAGGATTTTGCTCTATCTTGTAGTAGCTTCCTCCTTTTGTTGTAGAGTTTGTTTATGGCTGGGGTCCACCAGACTGGACGCTTGCCTTTGGTACAAAGAGTCTTTGTTTTGCTTGGGATTGCCTTATCCATGCAGTCCTGTAGGTGCTGGTAGAAGGCATTTGTAAGTGATTCAGCGGCTTGAGTACTGTTTTCCGCGACTCGGGGCCTTAAAGGAGACCACACTAGTCTTTAGAAGTGTGAAGTCGGCTTTTGAGAAGTTCTTTACTGTGGTCTTTTATTTCAGGTGGGGTGGGATGAGGACCTCCAGCGAGATTAGTTTGTGGTCTGATCTCACCAGTGAGGGGTACACCTCGGTGTAGAACATTGTGCTCCCATGTTCGTGATGATGAGATCAAGTATGTTGTCTCCTCTTGTGGGGATGGTGACTAGTTGTTCCATGGCATTTGAGTTTATGAATTCCAGGAACTTTTGGGCTAGGTGTTTGAGCTTGAGTAGTGTTCCCAGTCTATATTAGGTAATTGAAGTCACCTAGTATGATGGTGTTTGGTGATACATTTATCCCTTCTAGTGTTTTCAGGAAGGCCATGTGAGGTTCCTGAGTTTGTGTGGTAGGCCTGTAACATGCTACAATTTGCAGAGCAGTCTTGCCTATGGTTAATTGCACCTGGATGGTCTCCGATGCATCGTGCGTTGCCACCAGTCTTGAGGTGTGGGTGTCCCTGATGAATATGGATACCCTCCTCCTTTCTTGGTATTGGCGGATTTTGGGGCGGAACGCATGATATGAGGTAAAACCTGATAGCGCTGGGGTGATCTCGGGAGCCTTGAACCAGGTTTCTGTCACAGCACAGACATCGATGTTCTCCATATTGAGAAGGGCCTCGAGTGCGTGCATTTTGAGATTTAGACTTCTGGCATTGAGCAGCATTACCCTTAGTTTTTTTCCTTTTTTGTGTTCTAGGGTGGTAGGTTTAGAATTTGAGCCTTGCCTAAAAAGGCACTATGGGGTGGCAAGAGCCTTTGCCAATATCCGAATCCCAGGGTGACAGGTGCAAGCCGTCCCTTGCGAAGCGTGGCTTGTCCAGCATGTCATCCCAGGCAGACAGACACTGGATCCCCTTTGAATGACACCAGTGTTTAAGCCAATTGTTAAAGCTGATTGTCTTATCTCTGTATTGTGGCATCATTCTTGGTGAAGGGAGGATACTGCTCAAGGTCAGGGTCATACCTGCCTGGGCTACATAATCAGAGAACTCCTCAATGTCTCTTTTCATGTAGTCCAAGGAGGTACGTCTCAGGTCGTTTACACCAGCGTGGACAATGACTGAGTCATATTTGTACCTGCTGTTGAGAGACTTGAGTGCTTGCGTTATGTGGCTATGTAACAGCAACCTCTCTTTCGACACTCATGTTGGCAAAGTGGCTAGGAAACCCTTCCACATTGCCCACCTGATCATGAAGGGATTCACATCCAGATCAAGGGAGGTCATTGTTCCCCTGTACTCTTCACTTCACTTATGAGTTCCATTATGATCCTCTCCATAGCTTTGCAAACCAGGCTGGTTAAGCTTATGGGGCAATGATTAACAGGGTCTGTAGAGGCAGGCCTTTGTGGAGTGGGACCACAGTTTCCATACACCACTCTTTGGGTACGTATCCTGTGGTAAGGCTGAGGTTGAATAGCAGCCTTATGTGTGTGTTTAGTTCCTCATTGTGTTTGTGTAGCACACAGCTGGGGACACCATCCGGTCCCATTGATGCTGTGTTTCTAGCTTTAGAGAGAGCAGCTCTCACTTGGGCATCTGTTATATTTGGGTGGCTACACTCTGACGGTATAGATATTTCTCCTTTTGGGGGGGAGGGAGGGGAGAAATTTGCACTGAACCTGTCTGCCAGTATGTTGGCAATGTCTGTGGGTTCAGTGATTTTTGTATCATTTTGTACTAATTCTGAGCATATCTGGGAGTTCCCACCCAGGTTTCTGACATAGGTTACGAAGGCCTTGTGATTGTCTTTTCTGTTCCTTGGCGAATTTTCTCTCAGAGTTGGCCATGGAAGATTTTATGAGTGATCGTAGTTTTTAACTAGTGTTGAGTAGGGATGTCTTCCCTTTTGGGGTTTTGTTCTATCCTGTAGTAGCTTTCTCCTCTTGTTGTAAAGTTTGTTTATGGCTGGGGTCCACCAGACCGGGCGCTTGCCTTTGGTGGATATGGTCTTGATTTTATTTGGGATTGCTTGATCCATGCAATCCTGGAGGTGCTCGTAGAAGGCTTTTGTAAGGGATTCAGTGGCATGGGTTGTGGTTTTCACTAGCTCATGGGCCTTGAAGGACACCATACCTATCTTAAGAAGTGTGAATTTTGCTTTTAAGAAGTTCTTCACTGTGGTCTTTTTTTGGGGGGGTGGGGGAGGGATGTGGATCTCCAGTGTGATTATTTTATGGTCTGATCTCAACAATGAGGGATATACTTCCGGTGGTGAGCATTTTGTACCCATGTTTGTGATGATCAGGTCTAGTATATTTTCCCCTCTTGTGGGAATGGTGACTAGTTGTTCCATAGCTAAAGAGTGTATGAACTATAGGAACCTTAGAGCTAGGGTATTGTGGCTTGAGTAATGTTCCCAGTCTATGTTTGGGTAGTTGAAGTCACCCAGTATGATGGTGTTTGGAGAGACATTTATACTCTCCTGTGTCTTCAGGAAGGCTGTGTGGGATTCCTGAGTTTGAGAGGGTGATCTGTAACATGCTACACACTGTAGGGCAGTTTTGCCTATGGTTAATTGCACCTGGATGTCTGTGATGCTTCATGCATTGACACAAACCTGGAGATGTGGGTATCCTTGATGGATATGGATACACACCCTCCTTTTGTGGTATGGTCCGGGTTTTGAGGCCGGTACACATGATATGAGGTAAAATCTGATAGTGCCGGGGTGCTCTCAGGAGCCTTGAACCAGGTTTCAGTCAACACACAGACATTGATGTTCTCCATACTGAGGAGGGCTTCGAGGGCGTGCATCTTGAGATTTAGACTTCTGTCGTTGAGCAGCATTACCCTTAGTTTTTTTCAATTATTGTTTTCTAGGGCGGAAGGTTTAGAATTTGAGCCTTGCATAGTAAAGGCACTATGGGGGTGGCAAGAGCCTTGGTCAATATCCAGAAACCTAGGGGTGACAGGTGCAAGACATCCCTTGCGAAGCAGCGTGGCTTGTCAAGCATGTCATCCCAGGCAGACAGACATTGGATCCCCTTAGAATTAAAACAGAAATTAAGACAATTATTGAAACTGATCATTTTGTGTCTGTATTGTGGCATCATTCTTGGTGAGGGTAGGATACTGCTCAGGGTCATACCAGCATGAGCTAAATAATCTGAGAGCTCCTCTGTGTCTCTTTTCATGTAGTCCAGGGAGGTACGTCTCAGGTCATTCACACCGGCATGGACAATGACTAAGTCATACTTGTACTTGCTGTGGACTGACCCAAGTGCTTGTGTTATGTGGCAGATTCTATCGCCCGACAGGCAGCTTACTGTGATCCTCTCCTTGCTCAGTCTGGTGAGTGGGACGTCAGTGTGTCTGACTATGGCATCACCTATTACAGGTGTGCACGCATTGTGTTTGGCCTTAGGGGCTGTGCCTGTTAAGAACACTGACTTTGTGAACTATGTGTTGCTTGTGATATGTTTTTGTATGGGATGCAGCATGTCTGGCCATGTCATTTTTGTCCGTGGTCTGGTTTGTTATCAACTTTGGTGACATAGGTATTTATATGTCAGCTGGTGGGCATATCTATGATGAACACATAGGGTAATGTGTGGCAGCATTAGCAGGGTCCAGCTATGCTGAGTGGACCACGTTGCCCTCATCAATGGCCTTCATGAGTGTTTCACGAGACCCATACATGTTTGGGGGCATGATGTGAACATCAGAAAGCCACAATGGGTGGTGCCTGGTGTCAGTAGATCTGCAATATCTGTATGTCTGCAGTACATGCTGATCCTTTCCATAGCTGGCCAGACTGAGCTCATCATGGTTCTGGGGTGGTGTTTCATAGCATCCATTCAAGAGACACCTCTGTTGACATCAACCAGTGTTGTTGTACACTGCTCTTTGTGTCAATTTCCTGTGATGAGGCTGACATCATGTCAGTGTAGCAGCAGTCTGCTGGGGGAGATGCATGTCATTGTGGGGGGGGGGGTTTGCACAGCACCCATCAGGATGCTTGTTGGCAATGTGTGTTTGGTATGCTGTTTGTGATATTTCTGTGATCCAGGGCATATGTGTGTATTCACAAGAGGGTTCCGACATTCATTTATGGGAGATTTGTGATTACCATGTGTGTCCTTTATAATGTGTATCATCATTGGTTCATAGGTTCATACTAGTCTATACACCCTAGGGGATTGCTTGACACATGGCATTCATGCCTCAGGTGGTGCTGCAGGGCTGCCTCTGTCGGATGCACATATCACAGTCCCTGTACATGTGTGTGAGCAGGTCATGTCAATTTAGGCATCCATATTATTATTTGAGTGAGTCAGAAGGGGTATCAGCCCCAGTGTTCCTATTGAGCCAGTGTTTGTGCTATGCGTTGCCTCTGCCAAGGCCAGGGCATACTGGGCAAGCCTCCTTCTGCCTATTGGGGCAGGCTCAGGTTGTTCCTCCTCCGAGTCACGCTCTGCCTGTGATGGCCTTGGCAATGGTGGGGGGATGTTTGGCCCGGCCCTATGCTGGTCCTGCTGCAGCTGTTTTCGCAGGATCATATTATGTAGCATAGCACATATCATGATCATTTGGGTACATGTAGTTGGTGTGTAATGCAAGGCTCCACCAGATGTGTCCAGACACCGGAACCGTGACTTGAGCAGCCCAAACACACGCTCTATGACATAACGTGTTTGTGCGTGTGCCTCATTATGGCATTCCTGTTCAGATGTGTGTGCATTTCTGATGGGTGTCATCAGCCACGGCTCAAGTGCATAACCTGCATCCCCCACTAGGTGTCCATGTGGGAAGTCACCACTGGCAAATGACTGGTACAGCTGTGTCAGATGCCAGATGTGGGAATCGTGGTAGCTCCCAGGGCAGCCAGCACACACATTCATTATTATGCCCTGGGCATCACACACGACCTGGCAGTTGATGGAGGGGAAGCCCTTGTGATTCATGTAGGCCCTACCCCGCTCACCGGCTGGTGCTTTGATGCGTATGTGCGTGCAGTCTATTGCACCCAGTACCTCAGGGTATCCCGCTATTTGCTGGAAGAGACGCATATTGCTGGCCACAACCTCACGGGCAATGGGGAAATATACATGATCACTGACATGTGCTGACATGGCATCCAGGAACTGGTGCAATACCCTGGAGGCTGATGCCTGTGATATCCCCATCATATCACCAGTTGGTCTCTGGAAGGTACCTGTTGCTAGTATTCTTAGGCCAACACATACCTTGGTTTCCACTGGGATGGGTTCCCCTCTGTTGGTTCTGTGTGTGAGGCGTGGCCTGCACAGCTCAACAATTTGCTGCAGAAGGTCTCTGTCCACTCTGTAGCGCTCTACTATCTCCAGCTCATGTAACCCATGGTAGGTGACCCTGGGCCTGTATACTCTTCTCCGTCTTCTCACTCTGGGTTGTCTGTCAGCATTTGCATTGTCACCACCCTCAGCAATTCGCCTATGTCTGATTATAACAGCTATGGCAGCCCCTAGCATTTCTGCTCTGAGTTCAGCTTTTTCAGTTTTCATTTCTGATAGCTTACTTTTGTCTTGCAGTATCTCTTGAGAGAAACACCCTGTACTGCTGTTTGAATTGTTTTAAGTGCTGGGTTGGGCTTCTAGTCTGCCTGTGTAATTGCCTGCTTCTAATTGTTATCACCTGCTAACTCCTGCAGTATTCCCTGTCAGCTTCCTAGTACTTTGGTAGTTTCCTTTTTCCTCTCTGTTTCCTCAGGGGGGAGCAACGTGCACACCAGCATAAACACACTCACAGTGGCTTACACGCGCGCACACATGCTTACACGGTTTGGACTCAGCTTATTCATGTTAAAACGTGCGTACGCCCGCGCAAACAGCCTTATACATCAAGCAACAGGCTTTCCGATGCTTAGATTGCCTTACATGCATGCACACCCGCGCAAACCGTTTTAAACGGTTTCCAACATGCTCACACATGGTGAGCCTGTCTTACACGCAGCGCATGCATTATATCAAGAAACTTTGAGTGTAGAGATAGTGTACACCCTCCATTTCTTGACTTTCCCAATGTTCTGTTGGGACACACCTCTCTCCCTGATGTCTGTCTGTCATCTGTCATGTTACACTGCCCTCCAATTTGATGCATTTATTTCTATCATTCCCCCCTGTGATGTCACCTACCTCTTACTCTATTCCTCCCCCTTCTGTAAGTCTTACACTACTCAGACAGTGCTCATCAGCTATGTGACTGTGTGATTCAGTATTCTAACCCTCATTTTACATAGGATTGCCTACTAATGCTTAGTTACATCTCTTACACTGAGCTTCCCCTTGGCAAACCACTACACGGTGGCCATGTTGTTTTTGGTCTGCTGGTCCCTGCATCGTCATTCCATGTACTACATAAAACCCACAACTGTGGGTTTATAAGCTTCGGTTTTAAGTTTTATGCAGCGCACCCCATTTCTTGTGGTGTGCGCTGCAGTTAAACATCATATCCCCCCCCCAAAAATCAAATTAATTTTGCATTAATTTTTTATGCCAATGGCCACATATTTGGCCATTGGCATGCTAACTGACACATATGCACTCTTGATTTGGAGCTGACATGGCTCCATTGTGGATTTTGCAGAAACGTCTCCTACACGGACTGGTGTTAGCTTCGTGGATCGCTTTGATACCTCATTTGCATACCTTTCAGCTGCAAATGAGGTATCAAACTTTCCTTCCAGTCCGTGTAAGAGACATTTTAGCTGATCTCTTACACGGAGGTTTGGGCTGTTCCTGGATCGGGAGGCTTGCATGGAGTGACACACGTCTCCTACACTCCGTGCAAGCCTTCGTGAATCCGGCCCCACATCTGTGCTTGTTTCCCATCTTTCCTGTAACTAACCTGGATCGGGAGGCTTGCATGGAGTGACACACGTCTCCTACACTCCGTGCAAGCCTTCGTGAATCCGGCCCCACATCTGCGCTTGGTTCCCATCTTTCCTGTAACTAACCTACTGGAAAGCACTAGAAAGTCTTAAACTGATACAAACATTCTAGCTTAAAAGAGAGACTTTGGAGTGATGATCAGTTTTCTGTATTTTCTTGCGGTACTTCCTAAACACTGTTTTGGGGAAAAAAAGGGTAAAAATGGAAAATATTTGGGGGGCCCCCAACCCATAATTTTTTAAAGGAAAAAATAGGGGAAAGCCGGGGGTTGGGCCCGGACTTTAAAAAACTTGCAGTGATTTGATCAGAAATGTCCGCTGGCTGCTGCCAGATATCCCACTGCAGGCAACAAGTTTGCCAGGTGGGGGAGTAGCCACACATCCCCTCACCAACTAGGAGGGCTACTGCTAAGTGTTGTGGATCAGCCCGGAACAACAACAGCTCTTGCATTATGATGGAGGTTGGATCCACGGCAAGAACACCGGCATTTGATAGATGTATGTACACCTGACTGTTCCGTACACTATTCTTCATGCATGCATAAAATTGTGTCCGTGGTAATATTATCTGTCATCATGATATGTAATTTATTGTATGTGATACGGCATTATAGCGTGAAGATGTGTATAAAGACTGGTTATGTAGCCGCAAAGAAACAATGTACAGTTGGTAGCACTGACATTACTCTCTTCATATTTTCAGGTCCCTCCGAGGTTCACGAGGCAGGCCACATGCTGGTGGGAGTGTGTTTATCACTACCTATAATAGTCCTGATAATGCTAATAAAGAGTAGTGTAACTCAATGTGCCACAGCCACTGGTGAGTGTGTTTAACATCAATACCTATAATAGTTCACCAGTAATGTTAGTAAAGGTAATTGTAACTCAGTAGTACTTGTTGCTGGTGAGGTGTGTTTATCAATACCTATAATAATAGTCTAGTAATGTAGTGAGTAGTGCAACTCAGTATGATCTGTGTGTACTGGCCAGGGTGTGCATGTGCAGATGGCACTATGCCCATGTGTGCCTGTCACATGTGTCCGCGTGTGCATGTGTGTGTGCGTCCATGTGCATGTGTCCATTTCTAGATAGCATGCATCACATGAAATATGTCTTGAGACTGTAATCTCCTAGTTTCTGTTTTCCTCCCACAGGTTCTGGTGCTGCTCTGGTGACCTGCTGCAGGAACCTGAATCTTGTGCCACTGGTACACTGATGTTGAAGAAATTTGTCATGACTGAGTGCAGGAAGGTGTGTCTGGGTCCGCCGTTGGTCAGCCAATTGACGGTACAGCTGTCAACCCTTCAATTAGCACAGTCGTCCTGCCAGTACATCCTTTGTCACCATTGTCCCAGGTGATGGACAATGACCATTGGGCATGAATCAGGGTAATGTGTTTTGCCTGTAACATGCAGCCCGCTGAGCAGCCTGGGCAGGGTCCTCGATGGTACCCGCAGACAGTTTGCCCATGGGTTCTAGAGTAGGTATCGTGGCCCGTACTGCTCTGTGCGTGCCCAAAGAGGTATGTCAACCTCCTTTATGTTGGGACTGTTATGCAGGCATGAGCATATGGAAATGTACCAGACGGGGTCTGGGGAGCTGACAGCATGTCACAGCCATGACAGACAGCATCGTGAGCTGAGTATATCAGCACAGCCATGACAGATGGCATGCGTGACATTAGGGATGCTATTAAGTAATTTCACCAATATGGATTGACGGTGTTGTAAGGGACATACAACAGCAGCTCCAGCAAGATGTCCATGGGCCAGGGGTGTTGCAGGGGCGTTTGTAGGCGTTGATGGCTGTATGCGGCAACACCAACTGGCGTCAGCAGACGTCTTCCGGGGCCGCGCATGCACCCCAAAATTACCAGCAGCAGGCCCAGCAATGCTGGAGTCAGTGCATCATCCGGGACACCCCAGGAGACCCGTGCATTGGCTCTGGACAATCCCACAACAGGGGACTGTGTCGAGAATCAACACACACTGCCGCTTCCGGTGAGCAGTGCCCGGTCTGGAATAGTGCCGGATCTGATCCGTGGCACCTGCCAGGACAGGTACTGTGTCCGTGCCCACAGACACTGATCTGGATGACCTGACGGGTGCAGTCTGTGGCTGTCCACAAACCACATGTACATGGCAGCCATGATGTGGAACTGTGTATGTGCATACACATGCAGAAATTTAACACCGGGGCAAACACACATACCTGCGCACACACCTGCACAGCACAGCCCCACCTTGCCCCTCACGGGCCACATACACACACATGTCAGTTAAGGTGGTACCAGTGGCTGGCTTGGGCATACCTAACCCCACACCCTGCATATAGTGACACTGTGCCACCTCCTGCTACAACCAGTGCAGGAAAAGGTAAACCGTTGCTGATGCAAGGGTGACTACATAGTCATGTAAGTAGTAACATGTTGGTAACTACTGTACGGTGTGCCACTGATTTTGTGTACTATCCCAGCATTCCTCTGCAGTAACTGTGGATGTGTCCTGAATTGTTATCTGCACCCAGCCTGCCTACCAAAGTGTACCAGCTGCACGCATCACATGCTAGTATTGAGGTAGACTCACAGATAGCCATACAGGGGGTAGCTGGGGGGATACTAGCAGCACCTACTGATATGCAATGAGCCGGACATATGCTGATGTTGTTTGGTTGCCCACAACGAATATGAAAATGGATGTTTGTGCATGTAGATGTGTGTCTTGATACCAATGTTATACCATTCACAAGCATTAACTATGACGTGTTATATCAGTTCTACCATCGGCATCTCAGTAGCTTATGTACTCCTGGGTACATGTTGATAGATTGCCTACATATATCCAGCATTATTTACTTACTGTTGTTGTTACGCCCTTCATTTGTTTGGCCACAATGCACTACTTCCAGCCCCTGCTTACTGTACGCATATTGCATGCATGTTTGCGTAGATTGCCGCAAAACACTGCCTACACATGCGAGTTACCAGAGCCGCCACGATCCGTGGAGAAGTGGCTGCTGATATCTGCATAGTGTAAGATACATATGTCACCTGTACGCCACACGCATTGGGCGCATTGCTGCACTGTCTGGCATCCCGTATGCCGCGTTTGTGTGCCTTTGCTTGACACATTGCACCATGTCTTACCTGGCATTTACACACATGTGCAGCCATATATGGCAGTAGCGCATGACACGATAGAGGCACACCCACACATACACACCCATCAGTAGAGTTGTTCCCCGTTGGCTATGTGTTGGTACACACTACTAGGGTAGCATATGCCAAAGGTAACTTATGTGCATCACCTCCTATGTTCCAGTTGTGGTTTATGTGAGTAATGTGGCAATCTCACATACGCGCGCATTATTTGCAGTTGAGACTTCACCCACTTGGCCATGGGCCTTTACTTTACATCATAGTGGCGGCATGTGCTTTAATAATCTGTGGGACTGGGTACTCTGAACACAGTAATGCCATCACACTGTCAGGTGGAATTACACATGTACTACATCCTGGACCCCAGATGTTAACCCCAATTTCCTGCTGCTACCACTGATACACCCACGAAGATGTTTCTGATAGAACATGACTGGTTCTTTAAAGGGACGCCATCAAGCACTAGCTAGCCATCTAGCTCGCCTATGGCACTGCACTGCTCATGACAGTTGCACACCTACACACACCTACCTGTGTTCAGCTGGCAGACGGCAGTGATGCCACTGTCCAAGTCTCCATTACCTAACTTTGGAAAGTAAGTCACTACACTGTCTGCTTTTGAACAACACCCTGCACCAAGTACCTGTTACCATCCCAGCTGATACTATTCGCCTTACCCATCTCATGACCCAATCGTGATAGGAACATGGAATGTTTCTCCCAACAGAGTGGCACTTTGAGGCCAGTATGATCATGATCTTGTTGCCGATTATACCCTCACCTGGTATGCTGCGCACATGTGGGAAGAAATTGCTGTATGTCTACATTATTCTCAGTCTCAATGTCAGTCATACGGTATATGCTGGCTGGCTGTTAATGTGTGCTGACATACAAAGGGAAGCCACAAGGGATATTGCATGGAATGTCATCCTGCACATGACACCTATGGCCCCATGTATAATGGCAAAGCCCTTGGGGTACACACACATACTGCCATATGCTGCAGGACATGGTTTACATAGCCACCTCCGTGGGTATCACACAGGTTGGGACACTAACAGTGCTGCTACACAACAACAGCTGTGTACAGGGCTGATGCATGCACCGGACACTGTCCACGCAGTACTGGGTAAAACTTTTCAATGTGTGCAAACTACCAGATTTCGAGCTTCGTAGATCACGGGTGTCAAGCCATCACTGACAGGTTATGCCCAAAACCATGCTTGTCATACCCTACATGTAACACATGGACAGGGGGGTGATATCCCAAGTTACCACAGATACACACACACATTCAGGTTGTTGGCACAGCACAAAGGCATCAAGGGCCGACACATGTGCATCTAACAGTGTGTCTGACCACCATCTGCTTCACTTAGCCTGGCCAAACTGCCTACCCGCCATACACAGGCAGAACACCTATCCTCCATAACAACACTGGTAATATGACAGTCTCAAGGACTGTGTTTATATAGCTGTGCTGTATCAATCTGCTATTATTGTGCATGAGAGCATTACTGGCAGCTTCGTAGTTAAAGGTGTTCACAGCATGAGGTCACTGAATTGCAGTGGAATTACATGTTACCAGTAGCACAACAGGTGGGAGCGATGCAGCACTACGATACATGGACCAACGTGTACACTACATGGCTGAACCAGACCATGTGTATCCTCTACTGTAGGTTATTTTATCATATACACCCACACTGTATAAACACATATCGGTATTGTATGGACCCTGCAGTTATGGACACAGTCATATTAGTATACATCACAAATAACATTTATCACCCAAGGCATGTGACCCGGGACATGTTAACTCCCTGGCAGGTCACAGGTATTTATCAACATGTGTATGCGTACACATTACGCCCACATCATGTACTTATGAGTACATGCCGTTTACTGGTTTATACAATGGCATGCATCGTTGCATACAAATACCCAGAGAAGGTCATGCCGGCTGTGACTTCAATTCCTGCTGCTACTACTGATACACCCGTTACGAAGATGTTTCTGATAGTTATGACTGGTTCTTTAAAGGCCTCGGCATATCAAGCACTAGCTAGCCATCAGCTCATAGCTACACTATCACTTCGAGCAGTTGCACACCACACGCACCTACCTGTGATTCAGCTGGCAGACGAGTAAGCGCACGTCCGCGTCTCCGTACCTAACTTTGGAAGAAGTAAATCCACTACACTGTCTGCTGAACCCAACGGCGCCCACCCTGCCAAGTACCTGTTGCCATCGGCTGATGCTGGCCTTACCCGTCTCATGACCAATCGTGATAGGGAACATGGAATGTGTTCTCCCCAGCAAGTGGCACAGAGCCAGTATGATCATGATCTTGTTTTACGGTACCCTCACCTGGTATCGCTGCCACTACATGTGGGAAGGGGTGCCAGTATGTCTACATTATTCTCAGTCTCCAATGTCAAGGTCATCACGGTATATGCTGGCTGTTAATGTGTGCTGACATACTAGGGAAGCCACAGAGGTCCATGTGCATGGGTCATCCTGCACATGACACCTATGTTATGTATAATGGCAAAGCCCCTTGCGTACACACATACTGCCATATGCTGCAGGACATGGTTTACATAGCCACCTCCGTGCGGTATCACACAGGTTAGGACTTTACACCACACCCCTATGCAGTGCTGCTACACAACAACAGCTGTGTACACAGCCGGACTGTAAATGCATGCGGACACAATAACTCACAACAGCTACAGTGGGCTTTCAGTGTGTGCAAACTACCAGATTCAAGAGCTTACAATGAATCTACAGGTGTCAACCATCACTTTGACAGGTTATGCCCAAAACCATGCTTGTCATACCCTACATGTAACTTACACATGGACAGGAAATTTGATATCCCAGAGTTACCACAGATACACACATTCAGGTTGTTGGCACAGCACAAAGCATCAGGGGCCGACACATGTGCATCTAACAGTTAATGTCTGACCACCATCTGCTTCATAGCCTGGCCCAACACTACCCTCCATACAGGCAGAACACCGCCTGTCACTCCCATAACAACACTGGTAATATGAGCAGTCTCCAAGGACTGTGTTTATATGGCTGTGCTGTATCCAATCACACATTGTGCATGAGCATTACTGTAGCTACTAACCACAGTAGTTGAAGTGTTCACAGCAGCAGGTCACTGGTGCAGTGGAATTACATGTTACCAGTAGCACAACAGGTGGGAGCGTGCAGCTTGCGTGCATGGACCCGTGTACACTACATGGCCCAGACCACATGTGCTACTGCTGTAGGTTATTTATCATATACACCCACTGTATAAACACATATGGTGTGGACCCTGCCAGATTGGACACAGTCATATTGGTATACATCACAAATAACATTTATCCACAAGGCATATGTGGGACATGTTAACTACTGACGAGTCACAGGTATTTATGTGTATGTGTCACATACATCATGTGTTAATGCCGTTACTGGTTTATGCAATGGCATGCATACGTTACATACAATACCCAGAGAAGGTCATGCTGTGTGACACAACAACACGTGGCAGTTGTGTGCTACCAAAACATGCCTATCTGTACCTTGGCGACAGTAATGGACACAGTAAGGTGCACCATTGCCATTACAAGACAACTAACACTGTTTGGGTGTGCTGATCTAGTGGTGACATCCCTGTGTTTACTGTGGGAATGTGCATCATGTGCTGTATTGTAGATTCAGCTATATGTATCTGTTCTGTCACACATGCGTTTACACACCCTGCTACCCCCACACACACACTTGCCATTTGCATGATTTGTTACCCTACGCCATGGGTCACGCGCGATGATAGGTACACATTTGCAAAGTGCACTATTTGGATTACTACATGGTTCCTCTTCTCTGCTGTACTCATAGGGTGCAGGCAACCTCAGTAGTTTTAAAGTGTAATGTGCATCAGGTAGGTGTGGTTCCTGATCACCACAACCAACATGTTTTCCATACAGTAATGCACACAGAAACATCCACATCCACACACTTGCCACCTGCAGGTTTTAAAACACTATCTAGGTATGTTCCGGAACATGTGCATGTTACTGTAGCATCTAGCACTATACTGAGTACTGGCAGTTGTCTCTTCTCATGTTGTTTGGATAGGGTGCTGTCAACATCAGTGTTTGTTAAGGGAAATGTGCACCCTGTAGTGTGTAGCCCCAGTTGGCAAAAGGCACATCTCACCCCCAGCATTCTGCACACACACTAATCCCACTTACACTAACACACATACATTCCATTTGCAGGATTCAAACCCCTACCTATGTTATGACACTAGAGACAGACGCATTAGTACAGTGCGCTACTTGCATTACTGGGAGGAATCCTTTCTAATGCTGTACTTAGAGGGTGCTGACATCATCTCTGTTTAGGAAGAGGGATATGTACCCTGTAGTGTTTTCTCACAGTTGGCAAAAGGCACATCTCACCCCCAGCATTCTGCACATACACAAACCCAACTCACACTAACACACATACTTGCCATTTGCAGGATTCAAACCCCTACTTAACTATGTTATAACACTAGAGATAGACGCATTAGCAGAGCGCGCTATACAGATTACTGGAGAACTTTACTTCCAACTAATATACTTATAGAGTGCTGACATCATCAGTGTTTATAAAGGGGAATCTGCATCCTGTAGTGTATTTTCACAGTTGCTAATAGGGACATTTCCCGCACACACATAGATGTGGTTGATGTTTGCATATGTGGGGGATCCAGTACATTACATATGTTTCTGTGGTGTGAGGACTGGGCAGATTGCTATGCTGTTGTACTGTCCTGGACCAACACGTACAAATGCCAGAAATGTGTGGCCACGTACACAACTGATATTTGGACTAAGTGTGTGAGCATGCCCAGTTCAGGCATACCATGGCAGGTTGTCTGATGTATGTCTCATTTAACGAAGTGTGCGAGCATGCCCAGTGTGAGCATTCCATATGTTGAACTCTGTGGCCCATCACATTTGTGGATGAGTGTGAAACTCCACAGTTATCTCCCATATATGGTTGTGTGTTGTGTGTCATGTTGTGTAGTTACTGTCCACCTGCTTTGTGTGTCAACACAGGGATTATACTGTGCCTGCAGGGTTTGCATGGGATACTTTGCATTCAGATTTCAACATCCGTTCACAGTGACATAACAGTGTAGTACTGTATAGTGTACTGGTGCAGTACTTTCACTGTGGTGGACAGTGTCCTTGGCTGTTGTCCTATCACTTCCTTACATTTCCTAGTGAGCAGAAAAGCCTGGTTAGGTGCAGTTGTGCACATCAAACCATTTTGCATTATGTTTGGATATAGACTACTTACAACAGGCTTGTCCAACAGTGGTACTGTATTGCACAACATGGGTGTACATTGGCAAACAGTAGTGATGTGCCCTTGGCCATTTCTGATGATAGAGTGTGTGTTTATCCTTCCACACACATCATAGGTGGTGTTAGCCATGACATATGTCATGGCCAGTATACTGTGCCTCCATCCACCCGTGACGTAACAGTGATACCAGGGTAAACATACACATCTGCCATCCACTCATCAGAGGTTCCCTTGAGGGGAATCACTGTCGGACTTTACAATTAACCTGTACTGGGACTGCAATCATGCATGGGTGTCTCTTCTGTGCTATGGATCTTCCTGTACAGCTTGACCTATGTATGTCAATGCTGGGTTTCATGACCCTCATAGGTTCATAGGTGCATAGGTTCATACTAGGCTATCTGCCCTAGGGCATTTATAAGCATAGCCAGAATGTGCGTGGCTTTCGCCACCCCTTAGGCTGAGGGATACTATAACCATTAGTTAGTTTGCTGTGCCTCTATCTAGTAGTGACACAGACATGATCCCCAGGGTAAACCTACTATCACCCATCCACTGGTCAAGATTTCTCTTGAATAGAGCCAGTGAGGTGCTCTGCCTCACATGGACCGGGATTTTGTTCCACAGCATAGGAGTCTCTGGGTGATGAATCTGTCCCTCCAGCACATCCTATTTATATCTGTGTAGAGGTTTAAGTCCCTTGCTCTCGTGGATCTAGTGGATTTGTATTTTTTGAGGTGGAGCATGTCCATTAATTCCGGGTTGGACATGGCTTTGTATGTCAGGCACAGATCACCTCTGAGCAGATGGTATGCGACTGAATACAGCTGTAGTTTCTTCAGTCGGGCAGCATATGACATTTTTTTGAGCCCCTTTATCCTTTTGGTGAGGAATCTTTGGGGTCGTTCCAATTGCTGCAGGTGTCAGGTAAGATACATTACGAATGGGGCATTGTATTCAATCATCGGTCGAATAAGTGAAGAGTACAGGGGAACAATGACCTCCCTTGATCTGGATGTGAATCCCTTCATGATCAGGTGGGTAATGTGGAAGGGTTTCCTAGCCACTTTGCCAACATGAGTGTCGAAAGAGAGGTTACTGTCTACTTGTGCCCCTAGGTCCCTGATAACCTCTTCCGTGCTTAATGGATTGCCACCTATGTGATAATTAGGGGATACTATACATATTTTTGCGTTCAGATTCAGGCCATGACTCTGGCACCAGTTATCCATTTCTAGGAGACCTCTTTGGAGGATATCTGTGTCTGATGGATTCTCGACTATGGCGCCCAGTTTGCAGTCATCTGCAAACTGTGTCAGCCACAATCCCCCTATGTTTGTCTGTACTTCTGAAACATAGATGCTGAACAAGAGGGGGCCCAGGACTAAGCCCTGTGGGACACCGCTTGTGACCGGCTTGGAGTCTGACATGGCACCAGCAACTCTGACCCTGTGGGTTCTGTCCATGAGCCAGTTTGCAACCCATTTTGTGACATATGGGTTTACATTTAAGCTGGTGAGCTTTTCTATGATACCCGAGTGGGGTATTGTGTCGACAGCTTTAGCAAGGTCGACGTAGGCTGTGATAACTGCCTTACCCTCATCAATGGCCTTAGTGACTGTCTTGAAAAAGTCACCCAAGTTCAAGAGGCATGATCTGCCCTTTACAAAGCCAGATTGGGTAGGATCCAACGTCTGTAGGTCCCCAATGTCTTTATTTCATAGGTTCATAGGTTCATAGGTTCATACTAGGCTATCTGCCCGAGGGCATTTACAAGCCTAGCCCATCGTTTTGTGGCTTACGCCACCCCTTTAGTATGGGGAACTAAGCCCATTATTTTGCTGTGCCTCTGTCGAGCAGTGACACTGAGGTAATCCCTGGGGTATATCTGCGATCTCCCATCCATTGGTCAAGATTTCTCTTGAACAAGGCCAGCGAGGTGCTCTGCCTCACATGTACCGGGATTTTGTTCCACAGCATTGGGAGTCTTTGGGTGATAAATCTATCCCTCCAGCACGTCCTATTAATAGTCGTGTCAAGGTTTAAGTCTCCCGCCCTTGTGGCTCTGATGGATCTGGATTTTTTGAGGTGAAGCATATTCATCAAATCTGGGTTTGACATGGCCTTGTATGTTAGGCAAAGGTCACCTCTGAGCAGACGGTAAGCGAATGAGTAGAGCTGGAGTTCTTTCAGTCGGGCAGCATAGGACAGATTTTTGAGACCCTTTATCCTTTTGGTGAGGAACTTTTGTGGCCTCTCCAGCTGCTGCAAGTGTCTGGTCAGATACATTCCGAATGGGGCATTGTACTCAATCATTGGTCTGATGAGTGATGAGTAAAGGGAGACTATGACCTCCCTTGATCTAGATGAGAAACCCTTCATGATAAGGTGGGCATTGTAGAAGGTCTTCCTAACTACTTTAGCTACATGGGTGTCGAATGACAGACTACTATCAACCTGGGTCCCCAGGTCCCTGATAACTTCTTCTGCGCTCAGTGGATTGCCACCTATTTGGTAGCTAGGGTAACCTTGTTTTTCCCGAAGGGTATGACTATGCATTTTTTGGCATTTAACTTTAGGCCGTGGCTCTGGCACCAGTTATCCGTTTCTGTGAGACCCTTCTGAAGGACATCTGTGTCAGATGTGTTTTCTACTATGGCGCCCAGTTTGCAGTCATCTGCAAACTTTGTCAGCCATAACCCTCCTGTGTTTGCTTGTACTTGAGAATGATGCCAAACAAGAGTGGGCCCAGGCCCTGTGGGACACCACTTGTGACAGGCTTTGAGTCTGACATGGCGCCAGCGACTCTGACCCTGTAGGTTCTGTCACTCAGCCAGTTTGCAACCCATCTTGTGATGTATGGGTTGACTTTTAAGCTGATGAGTTTTTCAATTATACCCGAGTGGGGTATTGTATCGAAGGCCTTAGCCAGATCAAGGTAGGCTATATGGACTGCCTTTCCCTCATCAATGGCTTTGGTGACTGTTTCGAAAAAGTCAACCAAATTTAGAAGGCATGATCTGCCTTTGACAAAGCCAAACTGGGTTGGATCCAAGGTCTGCAAATTCCCTATGTCTTTATTTATGAGGTCCATTATGATCCTCTCCATGGCTTTGCAGATAAGGCTTGTCAAGCTAATGGGCCGGTAATTTCCAGGGTCGGTGGAGGCACCGCCTTTGTGGAGTGGTACCACAGTTGCAGTGCGCCACTCCTGGAGTGCGTATCCAGAGGTAATACTTTGCTTAAACAGCTGTCCTATCTGTGGGTTTAATTCCTCATTGAGTTCATGGAGCACACAGCCGGGACACCATCAGGTCCCATGGATGCTGTGTTTTTTGCTTTGGCGAGAGGAGTTCTCACTTGTGGGCTGGAGATGTTTGGGGGGCTGCTATAGTTTGGTATAGATATCTCTCCTTTTGGGGAGAAGTTTGCACTGAACCTGTCAGCCAGTATGTTGGCAATGTCTGTAGGATCAGTAATCTTCACATCATTTTGAACTAGCTCTGAACATATCTGGGAGTTTCCTCCCAGGTTTCTAACATAGCTAAAGAAGGCCTTATGATTGTCTTTTGAGTCTTTAGCTATTTTTCTCTCGAAATTTGCTTTGGAAGATTTTATGAGAGCTCTTAGTTTTTTACTTATAGTGATCAAGGGTGTCTTACCTTTTAAGTTTTGCTCTATCTTGTAGTAGCTTCCTCCTTTTGTTGTAGAGTTTGTTTATGGCTGGGGTCCACCAGACTGGGCTTGCCTTTGGTACAAAGAGTCTTTGTTTTGCTTGGGATTGCCTTATCCATGCAGTCCTGTAGGTGCTGGTAGAAGGCATTTGTAAGTGATTCAGCGGCTTGAGTACTGTTTTCCGCCGCTCGGGGCCTTAAAGGAGACCACACTAGTCTTTAGAAGTGTGAAGTAGGCTTTTGAGAAGTTCTTTACTGTGGTCTTTTTATTTCAGGTGGGGGTGGGATGAGGACCTCCAGCGAGATTAGTTTGTGGTCTGATCTCACCAGTGAGGGGTACACCTCCGGTGTAGAACATTGTGCTCCCATGTTCGTGATGATGAGATCAAGTATGTTGTCTCCTCTTGTGGGGATGGTGACTAGTTGTTCCATGGCATTTGAGTTTATGAATTCCAGGAACTTTTGGGCTAGGGTGTTTGAGCTTGAGTAGTGTTCCCAGTCTATATTAGGGTAATTGAAGTCACCTAGTATGATGGTGTTTGGTGATACATTTATCCCTTCTAGTGTTTTCAGGAAGGCCATGTGAGGTTCCTGAGTTTGTGAGGGTGGCCTGTAACATGCTACAATTTGCAGAGCAGTCTTGCCTATGGTTAATTGCACCTGGATGGTCTCCGATGCATCGTGCGTTGCCACCAGTCTTGAGGTGTGGGTGTCCCTGATGAATATGGATACCCCTCCTCCTTTCTTGGTATTGGCCGGATTTTGGGGCCGGAACGCATGATATGAGGTAAAACCTGATAGCGCTGGGGTGATCTCGGGAGCCTTGAACCAGGTTTCTGTCACAGCACAGACATCGATGTTCTCCATATTGAGAAGGGCCTCGAGTGCGTGTATTTTGAGATTTAGACTTCTGGCATTGAGCAGCATTACCCTTAGTTTTTTTCCTTTTTTGTGTTCTAGGGTGGTAGGTTTAGAATTTGAGCCTTGCCTAAAAAAGGCACTATGGGGGTGGCAAGAGCCTTTGCCAATATCCGAATCCCAGGGTGACAGGTGCAAGCCGTCCCTTGCGAGAAGCAGCGTGGCTTGTCCAGCATGTCATCCCAGGCAGATGAACACTGGATCCCCGTTGAATGACAGCAGTGTTTAAGCCAATTGTTAAAGCTGATTGTCTTATCTCTGTATTGTGGCATCATTCTTGGTGAAGGGAGGATACTGCTCAAGGTCAGGGTCATACCTGCCTGGGCTACATAATCAGAGAACTCCTCAATGTCTCTTTTCATGTAGTCCAAGGAGGTACGTCTCAGGTCGTTTACACCAGCGTGGACAATGACTGAGTCATATTTGTACCTGCTGTTGAGAGACTTGAGTGCTTGCGTTATGTGGCTATGTAACAGCAACCTCTCTTTCGACACTCATGTTGGCAAAGTGGCTAGGAAACCCTTCCACATTGCCCACCTGATCATGAAGGGATTCACATCCAGATCAAGGGAGGTCATTGTTCCCCTGTACTCTTCACTTCACTTATGAGTTCCATTATGATCCTCTCCATAGCTTTGCAAACCAGGCTGGTTAAGCTTATGGGGCAATGATTAACAGGGTCTGTAGAGGCAGCGCCTTTGTGGAGTGGAACCACAGTTTCCATACACCACTCTTTGGGTACGTATCCTGTGGTAAGGCTGAGGTTGAATAGCAGCCTTATGTGTGTGTTTAGTTCCTCATTGTGTTTGTGTAGCACACAGCTGGGGACACCATCCGGTCCCATTGATGCTGTGTTTCTAGCTTTAGAGAGAGCAGCTCTCACTTGGGCATCTGTGATGTTTGGGTGGCTACACTCTGACGGTGTAGATATTTCTCCTTTTGGGGGGGAGGGAGGGGAGAAATTTGCACTGAACCTGTCTGCCAGTATGTTGGCAATGTCTGTGGGTTCAGTGATTGTTGTATCATTTTGTACTAATTCTGAGCATATGTGGGAGTTCCCACCCAGGTTTCTGATATAGCTTACAAAGGCCTTGTGATTGTCTTTTCTCTTCCTTGGCGAATTTTCTCTCAGAGTTGGCCATGGAAGATTTTATGAGTGATCGTAGTTTTTTACTAGCGTTGATTAGGGATGTCTTCCCTTTTGGGGTTTTGTTCTATCCTGTAGTAGCTTTCTCCTCTTGTTGTAAAGTTTGTTTATGGCTGGGGTCCACCAGACCGGGCGCTTGCCTTTGGTGGATATGGTCTTGATTTTATTTGGGATTGCTTGATCCATGCAATCCTGGAGGTGCTCATAGAAGGCTTTCGTAAGGGATTCAGTGGCGTGGGTTGTGGTTTCCACTAGCTCACGGGCCTTGAAGGATACCATACCTATCTTAAGAAGTGTGAATTTTGCTTTTGAGAAGTTCTTCACTGTGGTCTTGTTTGTTGGGGGTGGGTGAGGGATGTGGATCTCCAGTGTGATTAGTTTATGGTCCGATCTCACCAATGAGGGATATACTTCCGGTGGTGAGCATTTTGTACCCATGTTTGTGATGATCAGGTCTGGTATATTTTCCCCTCTTGTGGGAATGGTGACTAGTTGTTCCATAGCTAAAGAGTTTATGAACTATAGGAACCTTAGAGCTAGGGTATTGTGGCTTGAGTAATGTTCCCAGTCTATGTTTGGGTAGTTGAAGTCACCCAGTATGATGGTGTTTGGAGAGATATTTATACTCTCCTGTGTCTTCAGGAAGGCTGTGTGGGATTCCTGAGTTTGAGAGGGTGATCTGTAACATGCTACACACTGTAGGGCAGTTTTGCCTATGGTTAATTGCACCTGGATGTCTGTGATGCTTCATGCATTGACACAAACCTGGAGATGTGGGTATCCTTGATGGATATGGATACACACCCTCCTTTTGTGGTATGGTCCGGGTTTTGAGGCCGGTACACATGATATGAGGTAAAATCTGATAGTGCCGGGGTGCTCTCAGGAGCCTTGAACCAGGTTTCAGTCAACACACAGACATTGATGTTCTCCATACTGAGGAGGGCTTCGAGGGCGTGCATCTTGAGATTTAGACTTCTGTCGTTGAGCAGCATTACCCTTAGTTTTTTTCAATTATTGTTTTCTAGGGCGGAAGGTTTAGAATTTGAGCCTTGCATAGTAAAGGCACTATGGGGGTGGCAAGAGCCTTGGTCAATATCCAGAAACCTAGGGGTGACAGGTGCAAGACATCCCTTGCGAAGCAGCGTGGCTTGTCAAGCATGTCATCCCAGGCAGACAGACATTGGATCCCCTTAGAATTAAAACAGAAATTAAGACAATTATTGAAACTGATCATTTTGTGTCTGTATTGTGGCATCATTCTTGGTGAGGGTAGGATACTGCTCAGGGTCATACCAGCATGAGCTAAATAATCTGAGAGCTCCTCTGTGTCTCTTTTCATGTAGTCAGGAGGTGCGTCTCAGGTCATTCACACCGGCATGGACAATGACTAAGTCATACTTGTACTTGCTGTGGACTGACCCAAGTGCTTGTGTTATGTGGCAGATTCTATCGCCCGACAGGCAGCTTACTGTGATCCTCTCCTTGCTCAGTCTGGTGAGTGGGACGTCAGTGTGTCTGACTATGGCATCACCTATTACAGGTGTGCACGCATTGTGTTTGGCCTTAGGGGCTGTGCCTGTTAAGAACACTGACTTTGTGAACTATGTGTTGCTTGTGATATGTTTTTGTATGGGATGCAGCATGTCTGGCCATGTCATTTTTGTCCGTGGTCTGGTTTGTTATCAACTTTGGTGACATAGGTATTTATATGTCAGCTGGTGAGCATATCTATGATGAACACATAGGGTAATGTGTGGCAGCATTAGCAGGGTCCAGCTATGCTGAGTGGACCACGTTGCCCTCATCAATGGCCTTCATGAGTGTTTCACGAGACCCATACATGTTTGGGGGCATGATGTGAACATCAGAAAGCCACAATGGGTGGTGTCTGGTGTCAGTAGATCCACAATACCTGTATGTCTGCAGTACATGCTGATCCTTTCCATAGCTGGCCAGACTGAGCTCATCATGGTTCTGGGGTGGTGGTTCATAGCATCCATTCAAGAGACACCTCTGTTGACATCAACCAGTGTTGTTGTACACTGCTGTTTGTGTCAATTTCCTGTGGTGAGGCTGACATCATGTCAGTGTAGCAGCAGTCTGCTGGGGGAGATGCATGTCATTGTGGGGGGGTTTGCACAGCACCCATCAGGATGCTTGTTGGCAATGTGTGTTTGGTATGCTGTTTGTGATATTTCTGTGATCCAGGGCATATGTGTGTATTCACAAGAGGGTTCCGACATTCATTTATGGGAGATTTGTGATTACCATGTGTGTCCTTTATAATGTGTATCATCATTGGTTCATAGGTTCATACTAGTCTATACACCCTAGGGGATTGCTTGACACATGGCATTCATGCCTCAGGTGGTGCTGCAGGGCTGCCTCTGTCGGATGCACATATCACAGTCCCTGTACATGTGTGTGAGCAGGTCATGTCAATTTAGGCATCCATATTATTATTTGAGTGAGTCAGAAGGGGTATCAGCCCCAGTGTTCCTATTGAGCCAGTGTTTGTGCTATGCGTTGCCTCTGCCAAGGCCAGGGCATACTGGGCAAGCCTCCTTCTGCCTATTGGGGCAGGCTCAGGTTGTTCCTCCTCCGAGTCACGCTCTGCCTGTGATGGCCTTGGCAATGGTGGGGGGATGTTTGGCCCGGCCCTATGCTGGTCCTGCTGCAGCTGTTTTCGCAGGATCATATTATGTAGCATAGCACATATCATGATCATTTGGGTACATGTAGTTGGTGTGTAATGCAAGGCTCCACCAGATGTGTCCAGACACCGGAACCGTGACTTGAGCAGCCCAAACACACGCTCTATGACATAACGTGTTTGTGCGTGTGCCTCATTATGGCATTCCTGTTCAGATGTGTGTGCATTTCTGATGGGTGTCATCAGCCACGGCTCAAGTGCATAACCTGCATCCCCCACTAGGTGTCCATGTGGGAAGTCCCCACTGGCAAATGACTGGTACAGCTGTGTCAGATGCCAGATGTGGGAATCGTGGTAGCTCCCAGGGCAGCCAGCACACACATTCATTATTATGCCCTGGGCATCACACACGACCTGGCAGTTGATGGAGGGGAAGCCCTTGTGATTCATGTAGGCCCTACCCCGCTCACCGGCTGGTGCTTTGATGCGTATGTGCGTGCAGTCTATTGCACCCAGTACCTCAGGGTATCCCGCTATTTGCTGGAAGAGACGCATATTGCTGGCCACAACCTCACGGGCAATGGGGAAATATACATGATCACTGACATGTGCTGACATGGCATCCAGGAACTGGTGCAATACCCTGGAGGCTGATGCCTGTGATATCCCCATCATATCACCAGTTGGTCTCTGGAAGGTACCTGTTGCTAGTATTCTTAGGCCAACACATACCTTGGTTTCCACTGGGATGGGTTCCCCTCTGTTGGTTCTGTGTGTGAGGCGTGGCCTGCACAGCTCAACAATTTGCTGCAGAAGGTCTCTGTCCACTCTGTAGCGCTCTACTATCTCCAGCTCATGTAACCCATGGTAGGTGACCCTGGGCCTGTATACTCTTCTCCGTCTTCTCACTCTGGGTTGTCTGTCAGCATTTGCATTGTCACCACCCTCAGCAATTCGCCTATGTCTGATTATAACAGCTATGGCAGCCCCTAGCATTTCTGCTCTGAGTTCAGCTTTTTCAGTTTTCATTTCTGATAGCTTACTTTTGTCTTGCAGTATCTCTTGAGAGAAACACCCTGTACTGCTGTTTGAATTGTTTTAAGTGCTGGGTTGGGCTTCTAGTCTGCCTGTGTAATTGCCTGCTTCTAATTGTTATCACCTGCTAACTCCTGCAGTATTCCCTGTCAGCTTCCTAGTACTTTGGTAGTTTCCTTTTTCCTCGCTGTTTCCTCAGGGGGGAGCAACGTGCACACCAGCATAAACACGCTCACAGTGGCTTACACGCGCGCACACATACTTACACGGTTTGAACTCAGCTTACTCATGTTAAAATGCGCGTACACCTGCGCACACAGCCTTATACATCAGGCAACAGGCTTCCCGATGCTTACATTGCCTTACACATGCGCACACCCGCGCAAACCGTTTAAAACGGTTTGCAACACGCTCACACATGGTGACCCTGCCTTACACGCGCGCATGCACGTATATCAAGAAACTTTGAGTGTAGGGATAGTGTACACCCTCCATTTCTTGACTTTCCCAGTGTTCTGTTGGGACACACCTCTCTCCCTGATGTCTATCTGTCATCTGTCATGTTACTCTGCCCTCCAATGTGTGATACATTTATTTCTATCATTCCCCCCTGTGATGTCACCTACCTCTTACTCTATTCCTCCCCCTTCTGTAAGTCTTACACTACACAGACAGTGCTCATCAGCTATGTGACTGTGTGATTCAGTATTCTAACCCTCATTTACATAGGATTGCCTACTAATGCTTAGTTACATCTCTTACACTGAGCTTCCCCCCTTGGCAACCACTACACGGTGGCCATGTTGTTTTTGGTCTGCTGGTCCCTGCATCGTCATTCCATGTACTACATAAAACCCACAACTGTGGGTTTATAAGCTTCGGTTTTAAGTTTTATGCAGCGCACCCCATTTGCGCGGGTGTGCGCTGCAGTTAAACATCATATCCCCCCCCCAAAAATCAAATTAATTTTGCATTACTTTTTTATGCCAATGGCCACATATTTGGCCATTGGCATGCTAACTGAAACATATGCACCCTTGATTTGGAGCTGTCATGGCTCCATTGTGGATTTTGCAGAAACGTCTCCTACACGGACTGGTGTTAGCTTCGTGGATCGCTTTGATACCTCATTTGCATACCTTTCAGCTGCAAATGAGGTATCAAGCTTTTCCACGCCCAGTCCGTGTAAGAGACATTTTAGCTGATCTCTTACACGGAGGTTTGGGCTGTTCCTGGATCGGGAGGCTTGCATGGAGTGACACACGTCTCCTACACTCCGTGCAAGCCTTCGTGAATCCGGCCCCACATCTGTGCTTGTTTCCCATCTTTCCTGTAACTAACCTGGATCGGGAGGCTTGCATGGAGTGACACACGTCTCCTACACTCCGTGCAAGCCTTCGTGAATCCGGCCCCACATCTGTGCTTGTTTCCCATCTTTCCTGTAACTAACCTACTGGAAAGCACTAGAAAGCCTTAAACTGATACAAACATTCTAGCTTAAAAGAGAGACTTTGGAGTGATGATCAGTTTTCTGTATTTTCTTGCGGTACTTCCTAAACACTGATTTTCCAGTACTTATTAGGATTTAAAAGCTTGTTTTTTTCACACATTGTACTTATTTGACTACCTGCACTTTTAAAAAGTTTTTTGTTTAAATAAATTGTTTAATTGTTGTAGGCTACACACTAAAGTGCAACAGCCTTTTCTGATCGCTTGTAGTCGTTTAAAGCTGTTTAAAGTGTACTTTTTATTGTTTTTGCCTTATCTTTTAAAAAAAAAAAATCCTTGTTTCCCACCCTTCTAAGCTAGTATAGTTCAGTTTTCAGGCTTGTGCTGAACTCTGGGCTGTGTTATAAGTTTCTGAGTTGCTCATACCTTACTTAGTAGAGGAAGTTTCGCTGTTCACCTGTGAGAGAGGGGAACTTTGAGCAGCCATCTGTCCCTGGAGGAGTGGTTCCAGCCCAGAAGTTAGTAGTTTAAAAAATGCGTTTGCACGGTTTTGCATGCCAGGCAGCACCGGTTAGCTAGTCTAGTCTCCTCTTCAGTTTTTCAATTGAAACTAGTCTAATTCTCAACCTAAGCACTCAAAAAGCATCCCACAGTCCAGCACTTGCTCAGACCTAATAGCAAGCACTAATATACCCCAACACTTGATTGCCCAGCAGGGCAAGGCTCTTTATCCACCCCTCACCAACAAAGTGACTAAGCAGCTCACCCTACTATTCAGGCATAACCAAAGGGCAAATTCAGGTGCACTCTCCAGTCTAGCTGATGAACCTGGGTATCCTGAGGCAATGTTACAACTGCCTCATGTACACAGACAGCCCTCTCCTCCTACCACAAAGCAATAACATATGTGAGAGATGCAATTATACAGCCGAAATGGAGGCTAATCTCTCTCAACCCAAGACTGGAACAGAAAGTCATGAGGAAAAGGTTAACACTTGCACCACACCTCCAGCCTCACATAGACCTACTAAACCAGCACTGACAAAAAATACACATAAATACACAAAATCATATTTGGAAGCTTAAATAAAAACCTGCAAAAGCATCAGAGAGCTCCAAAGCAGACACCCAACAAACCTGCACCTCCCGTCACAAACCAGATAACACATAAAACACAAAATGAATGTGCTGCACAATCACAGCCCTTAAGGCGAAATAACATACCTAGCACACTAGTAATAGGTGACTCTATAGTCAGGTACACTGACACCCTACTCACTAGGCTGGACAAGGATAAGGTTACTATTAGCTGCCTGTTGGGAGCCAGAATCCACCACATAACACAAGCACTCGGGTCACTCCAGAACAAGTAAAAATATGACTCGGTCATTGTTCATGTTGGTGTGAATGACCTGAGACATACCTCCCTGGACTACATGAAAAGAGACACGGAAG
Source organism: Protopterus annectens (assembly GCF_019279795.1). Classification (NCBI taxonomy): domain Eukaryota; kingdom Metazoa; phylum Chordata; order Ceratodontiformes; family Protopteridae; genus Protopterus; species Protopterus annectens. The sequence continues at coordinate 1,239,907,413 of NC_056735.1, read as the reverse complement.
AGCTCTCTGATCATGTAGCCCAGGCGGGTACAACCCTGACGCTGAGTAGCATCCTGCCCTTACCAAGAATGATACCTCAGTATAAAGAAAAAAAATTATCAATTTCAACAATTGGCTAAGCTTCTGGTGTCATTCAAAGGGGATCCAGTGTCTGTCAGCCTGGGACGACATGCTCGACAAGCCGCATTGAGATGGCTTGCACCTGTCACTTCTTGGCTTTCGAATACTGGCCAAGGCTCTTGTTGCCTCCATAGTTCCTTTTTTAGGCAAGGCTCAAAATTCAAACCTACCTCCGTAAACAGCACAAGTAAAAAAACGAGGGTTATGCTACTAAATGCCAGGAGTTTAAATCTCAAAATGCATGCGCTCGAAGCACTCCTAAGTATGCAGAACGTCAACATCTGTGCAGTAACTGAAACCTGGTTCAAGGCACCAGAGAGCACTCGAGCACTACTGGGCTACAACTCATACCACACATTTCGGCCACAGAACATGGACCGAAACACAAGGAGGGAGTGTATCCATATTCATCAAGGATACCCACACCTCCAGGTTAGTGGTGCAACATGATACCTCTGAGATCATCCATGTGCAACTAACATCGGGAAAATCTGCAATGCAAATTGTAGCCTAATACAGATCACCTTCCATGACCCAGGACCACCACTCCGCCTTTCAGGACACACTGGAAAACATGAAGGTCCTACTGAACACCCTGATATAGAGGTTCATAGATTAGTACTAGGCTAACTTCCCTTGCGAGCCACTTTTAAGCCTAGCCAATTATCCCTTGTGAGACTCTAACCCTGCACCTTGTGTTTGTAAGGCAAACACCTTAACCATTAGGCCACCCTGGGTGATTTCAATTACCCTACCATTAACAGTGAAAACTACTTGAGTAGAAACTCCCAGGCTCAGCTCTTCCTGGAATTTATCAACTCAAATGCCCTGGATCAGCTGGTAAACTCCCCTACCAGAGGCCACAACATATTGAACCTGGTCATCACCAACATGGGCGACAGGTGTTCCGCACTGGAAGTCAACCCGTCACTGGTTAGATCAGACCCTAAACTAATAACTCTGTATGTCCACACCCCACCACCACCCCCAACCAAGGAAGCCACAGTGAAAAACTTTTCTAAAGCAAACTTCACCTTTACTTAAGGCAGAGGTGGTAAGTTTCACAGCCCCCAGGCTAAAGAAGAACACTGCCCAAGATGCAGAATTCTTTACAATTGTGCTCCATGAGCACCTACAAGGATGTATGGATCATGCCATCCCTAGCAAAACCAAGACCCACTCCCCTAAGAGAAGGAAACCCGTCTGGTGGAACCCTGCCATAAACAGATTATATAACAAAAGGAGGAAACTAGTTCAGAAAAAAAGCAAATTCCAAGAAGGAAAGACATCCCTGATCAGTATCAGTAAGAAACTAAGGTCCCTCATAAAATCATCCAAGGCTAACATTGAAAGAAAAATAGCCAAGGATTCGAAAGATAACCACAAAGCCTTCTTTAGCTATGTCACGAATCTAAGTGCCAACTCACAGATATGCTCTAAGTTAGTGCAAAATAGCACAAAATATACTGAGCCTACTGATATTGCCAACATCCTGACAGATAGATTCAGTGCAAACTTCACCTCCCTCTCACCTTCAAAAGGGCCCACAACAATACCAGAAATGTGTAGTGTCCCAGAAATCACAGAAGCACAAGTGAAAACAGCCCTTTCAAAAGCCAAAAACACAGCATCAATGGGGCCAGATGGTGTCCCAGGCAATATACTGAGCCTACTGACATTGCCAACATCCTGACAGATAGATTCAGTGCAAACTTCACCTCCCTCTCACCTTCAAAAGGGCCCACAACAATACCAGAAAAGTGTAGTGTCCCAGAAATCACAGAAGCACAAGTGAAAACAGCCCTTTCAAAAGCCAAAAACACAGCATCAATGGGGCCAGATGGTGTCCCAGGCTGCATCTTGCACAAACTACAGAATGAACTAACCCCCCCAACTAAACACTCTGTTCAACCTCCACCTCTCCACAGGCTATGAGCCCATAGAATGGTGCACAGCTATAGTTATTCTGCTCCACAAAGGAGGGGCCACAACTGACCCTGGTAGCTTTTGCCCCATAAGCCTGACTAGCCTAGTCTGCAAGGCTATAGAGCGCATCATCATGGAACTCATTAACAAAGACATTGGGAACCTCCAAACACTTGACCTGGCCCAGCTCGGCTTTGTTAAGGGCAGATCATGCCTACTAAACCTGTTTGACTTCTTTGAGACAGTCACCAAGGCCATAGACAAGGGAAAGGGGGTTCACACAGCCTACCTTGATCTCGCCAAGGTGTTCAACACCATTCCTTACTCGAGTATTATAGAAAAACTCACAAGCCTGAACATAAACCCCTACATCACAAGATGGGTTGTGAACTGGCTTACATACAGAACACACAGTAAGACTAGCAGGCTCCAGGTCTGACTCTAAACCAGTTACAAGTGGTGTCCCACAAGGCTCGGTCCTGGGACCCCTACTGTTCAGCATATACATCTCAGAAGTACAGGCAAACACAGGAGGACTATGGCTAACCAAGTTCGCCGATGACTGCAAACTGGGAGCCATAACTGACTCTCCAGCTGACATGGGCATCCTTCAAAAAGGCCTTACTGAGACAGACACCTGGTCTCAAAGTCATGGCCTCAAGCTAAATGCCAAAAAATGCATAGTCATCCCCTTTGGGAAAAACAAAACACTCATGAATTACCACATTGGCGGCAACCCCCTTATACAGAAGAGGTAACAAGAGATCTGGGGACACAGGTAGATAGTAATCTCTCCTTTGATACTCATATTGCCAAAGTAGTTAGGAAATCCTTCTATGTGGCCCACCTAATTACCAAAGGGTTCGCATCTAGAAATAAAGAGGTTATAGTGCCCCTCTACTCGTCACTCACTCATCAGACCCATCATAGAGTACAATGCCCCATTTGGGATGTACCTCATAAGACACTTCCAACAGCTGGAAAGACCACAAAAGCACCTCACCAGGAGGATTACTGGTCTCAAACATATGTCCTATGCAGCCTGACTGAAAAAAACTCCTGCTGTACTCAGTAGCATATCGCTTACTCACGAAGTGATCTCTGCCTGACTTACAAAGCAATGTCCAACTCAGAATTGATGAACATGCTCCACCTAAAGAAATCCAAGTCACTATGAGCCACCCGCTCTAGTGAGTTAAACCTCGCCACAACAATAAATAGAACATGCCGGAGGGATAGATTCCTGTCACAGAGACTCCCCATGCTTTGGAACAAAATTCCTAACTAGATTAGGCAGAGCCACTCACTAACACTGTTCAAGAGAAACCTTGACGAGTGGATGGGTAACTGAAAATACACCCCTGGGATCACTTAATTGGCTCTGCTTGACAGAGGCTCAGTTAATTAATCAATGGGGCGGCGAAAGCCGACACACACTGGCTAGGCTGATAAATGCCCTCAGGCAGATAGCCTAGTGCCTATCTATGTACCTATAAACCAAATGCACCACCTGATACCAGCTGCTTTTATAACCAAAGGTTATTATTTAATGCTATAACAAACTGTTAGCATGGCTAGTAGTAGTCTAGGTGCTAGCTGCTGTTGGCCCCCATCCTGGTAGCAGTCTCCAATCACCTCCAAAGTCCTAAAATACTTAGTCCTGGATATTGCCAAGCTACTACATTACACTGCTGCAAACTCCTAGTCCTCCCCTTTTCTACTGCATGTTATATACACACATATATCCATATACCACTATAACCGGCTTATTTCCTTACCTTATTAATAAACCCATAAAATTCTATAACTGGCTTATATCCTTGAAGACTGCAAGTGAGTATTTATCTTACCTAGCTCACTGATGTTTGGAATCCTCTGTACCTGTTGTTCTCAGTGCTGCCTCTCACCGTCTGCTCTCGCTAATGCTCTGGCTCACTCTGCTCCCCTACCATTCCCCCATTTCCCACACTTCCCTACTACCTCTAGATTTTTACTTAACCACTCTACCTACCTATCCTACACCACCAGACAATTCCTCATTATCATCCAATCCCTTACATCACCCCACCCACATACTCCCACCCACAAAAATGACACCCCCTCATTATCACAGGCCAATCACAACCCTTACATGCATTCTAACCATCCTCCTTATGCTAATATCAGCAAACTACCTTACCTACTATCTCACCAAACTCAATACTACCTTTATGGCTCCGAGAAAACATACTTTCACTCACACCCCTCCTACCTAGCACTACAGCTTGCACATATCCCCAAGTATATATCATCATATCTCTCTTCCACCCATCTCAGTGAAACTCCTCCCAACTTCTCCCATATCTCTTACCACAAATAGGTACATAATCATCCTAATTAAACTTATCAAGCTCTTACACCATAATTTAAACCATCAACTACTCCTAGGCTGGTGACATACACCCCAGCCCAGGACCATGCCCTAGTATCAACTCCACATCTATCCCAATAATAGCCTCTTACTACTAAGCTTAAATATCTGTAGTATCAATAACACCTACTCCATGTTCTACTATCCCACCTACTCCCCTGATATACTATCACTAACTGAAACCTGGCTAAAACCTGCTATACCCGACAACGAGTTCCTCTCAAAAGGATGCAATGCACTATGCCATGATAGACTATCAAAAAAATGGGGGAGGGGTAGCATTCATTTACAAAACCAACCTACAAATTGTCACTATTAACCCTCAAATCCCTCCCATCAATAATTCGGAACTTCTTCTAGCCAAACTCAAACTTACTGACAAAAAATCCATTTACAAAACCAACCTACAAATTGTCACTATTAACCCTCAAATCCCTCCCATCAATAATTCTGAACAACTTCGAGCCAAACTCAAACTTACTGACAAAAAAATCAATATTATCACCTGCTATATACCACCATGTAACAATATTCCCTCCCTAGAGGCCCTCCTACAGTGGATAAATCATAACCTACCTCAAAAAAACATCATCCTAGGAGATTTCAATATTGACTGGAACACATGTTCAACTACTAACACCACCATCCATGTTAATCTCTACAACTTCTCCCAAGTCATTCAATCTAGCACTAGACTATAACACTAAAACCAAAGATAGTCTCCTAGATTGGATCTTGATAAATTAGAACAATACTCCATACCATGCAGGAGCCCTTCCAGACACCCTTAGTGACCACCAACCCACCTTCATGCTTAAACACAAAAAACAATCCATATCTACCCCCATAGTGCAAATCATCCAGAACAAAAAAAAAAAAAACCCTAACAACTTCAAACTTGAGCTAAAACAGCATAACCGGAACATACTAAAAGTACTGCCCCTAGAAGGAACAGTATCCCAATTCAATAACACTTTCCTCAAAATCTTAAATTTGTCACCGGTGTCCCCGAGCCCACCACTGTCACTCACTAAATCAACTTAACTAGCTTGAGTTCCCTAATCTCCTACCATTCCATCAACTTTCTTTTGCCCATAAACTCCTAGTACTTCCAGACAAAACCACAGCACTGTCCAACCTGCTAAAACTACAAATCAATCCCAGACAACTTCACTCTAGTGATAAAAGACTAACCAAAATGACCAAAAGAAATAGCATACAGATGACTCCCTCTTCCATAATCACATAGGCAAAATGTGGAACTCCTTACCTTCTTCCATTACCTCAACCGAATAAAAAGTTACATTCAAAACGCGACTCAAAGAACACCTACAACTCTCATGGATATGCTCCTGCTCCCCTCCAGGCTGACCTCCCTCACTCACCATCGCCCCACTCCCTGCTCCCTGTCACTTCTTCTCATTATGAGGAATAGTAACTCCTACCTATGGTGTTTTAGCCTCCTAATACCTACCCAGAATGTCCACTAATATTTACATTCCATCTCAGAACTCTAATAATAGTCATCCACTGAACCTTATCATCTCACTTAACCTCCCCTTCCTTAGGTTTGTCTCAGACAATGTGATAACTGGAACTAATGTACTTTATATGAACTTTTGATTATTTTTTTTTACTTTATAACTATGTAACCTTTTTTTAAATTTGTGTTTACTAATGTTATTTGCATGATATATTGTTTGATGTATGGAGCTTTTCTCCCCGGGCCTCCACTGAAAATGGACATGTATATAGTCGGACTGTCTGGGTCAAGAAATGTAAAATAAATAAATAATAAATAACTACTTCAGAGAAGTTAACTGCAAGTAAAACTATTGTTTCTCTTAATGCTACTATTTAAATGCTGCATGCCTTTCTTAGCAAACTATTAAGTAAATTATCAGTTTTTTAATGTAATGGGGTTACTAATATAAACAGGTGCTTTTGTTTTTTTTTTCTTTTTCTCCCCTCTTCTCACTTTTTCCTTGTTCAGTTTTAAGGAATGTAGGCACTGCAATGTAAAAAAAAGGGGTGGGGCTGGGGGGGGTGAGAGGAAAGATCTGGTTAACAGGGCATGAAAATAGGAACATTTGTGTGATTTTTGTCATGCTTGCATAAGGAAATGAAGTCCCTTGGCTTTATCCAGTAACAGGTGTAACACAAAACATATAAATGAAAAATATTAAATATTATAAGGCATTTTCCTGGTAAACAATGCATCTTATCAGTATTCTGTCTAGTTTACATGTCACCAGAAGACAATCTGATAAAGAGAAATGGCTTGGAGAAAGTGTTTACTGAAAGCAGTCAAGTGTTTTCTCAGCTGGGAGAGCTATAAAGATATCAAGCTTTTGGGTGTGGCTATCAGTTTAGATTGTGTTCTTATTAGGAAAGTAAAACCTCAAGTCTTTGAAGATGTACACAGTTTTGTGTATTATTATTAAATTAATAGGTTTTAGAGGGGTATTGGAGGGCTTTCAAAAAATAAAAAGTTTTGTAGGATGTGCCATAGGCTCAAATGGATATGAGAAGAAATAACTGCACAAAAGACCAACCTGCCAAACAGTATATGCATGTAACATAAAAGCTGGAACTAGATATCATCAGCAGCCACCTTTTTCCTATTTTCTACATGGGGTCAGAGTATCATGTTAACTGTCACCATCTCTCTTGATTCAGTGACACATTCCTGCCTTCAACACTCATGCCTGACTATTGCAGATCTTCTTTCACTTCCTCTTTGCTAGACATCCTTGTTTTCTCTTCCCTTCTTCCCGTCTGCCCCAAATCCTCTTCACTAGACTGTCTTCTGTTTTTCTGCACGTGTCTGAAAGTACAGTTTATAAATGTAGATGTTAAGAGTGCTAATACAGCTGCAGTCATAACAGATGGGTAGAATACCAAAGCTAAAAAAGGGATGGTAGGCACTAGGTGGAACTAGGAGGAGCCAGGATGCCCTGCAAAACTGCAGTGGCAAAGCCTGCTCTAGATCTGGAGTATAATGGCAGGTGATAGTGCTTGGAGAAAGTATGCACAGAACTCCAAGTGGCAGCTTCCAAAATATCTTTGGTAGGAACCCCCCTGAGGAAAGCTGCAGAGGTAGCTGTGGCCCTTGTGGAGTGAGACCTGATGCCTGCAGGTACAGTTTTACCATGAAGAGAGTAACAAAAGCATATGCAGTGGACTATCCATTTTGAGATTGTCTGTTTGGAAATAGGTTTCCCTTGAGCCCCTGTAGCATAGGACACAGAGTTGCTCTGATTTTCTGAAAGGCTTTGTTCTGTCCAAATAATAACATAGTTGTCTATGAATGTCCAAGGAATGTAGTAGTCTCTCCCCTTTATTTTGAGGATTGTGGTAAAAGGTAGGTAAGTGGATAGCCTGATTCAAGGCTACCCTGGATACTACCTTTGGTATAAAGGAAGGATTGGTTTGTAAGGAAACTCTGTCCTGATGGAAAATGATGAAAGTCTGCACAGCCATGAGGGCTTGTAGTTCTGAAACCCTGCGAGCTGAGGTGATAGCCAGCAGGAAGGCTGTTTTCCAGGACAAATACTGTAGTTCTGTTGAGGCAGCTGGCTGAAAGGGAGGCAAAGTCAGTTTCTCTAGAATAAAATTGAGATCCCAAGCAGGTACTGTTTGTTTCCTTGGGGGTTTTATATTCTTAGCCCCTCTGAGGAACTGTCTTAAGAGGGGGTGGGAGAATAAAGGAGGATCAGTGTTGTATTCTGCAGAAATGGCTGAGGCATGGATTTTGATGGAGGAGAATGGAAGTCCACTGCTTAGCATCTTAGCTAGGTACTGTAATATTTGAGGTAAATTCAGTATTCCAGGGTTCTGGCCCTTTTTCTCATTCCAAGTACAAAACCGCTTCCATTTGGCGGAGTAGGCTTTTCTAGTAGAAGGTTTTCTGGCCTCCAAAATGACATCCTGTACCTTCTTGGAGAGTAGGGTCTGTTGTGATTTTAAGCAATCTTCCATGCAGCTAGATTGAGTGTTTTCAGCTGACTGTGAAGAGTTTTGAAGTTGTGCTGAGTCAGTAAAAGAGGCATTAGAGGCAGGATCCATGGTGGGGAATGCATCAGGCTCCTCAGGGGTGGGTACCAGTGTTGCCTTGGCCAGTCTGGAGCGATGAGAATCATCTTTGGTCTGTCTGCTCTGGTTTTTAATAGAACTTTGGGCAGCAGAGGAAGAGGTGGAAAGACATAAACTGTCATTGTTGTCCAACTGAAAGAGAGTGCGTCCACTTTCCAGGCCTGTGGATGAAAGGTCCTTGAGCAGAATTTTGCCAATTGGCGATTTCTGCGGGAGGCAAAGAGATCTATGTCTGGCCTTTCCCATGCTTGAATTATCTTTGAAAAAACTTGAGGATGCAACTTCCATTCATGTGGATTGTCATATTTCTGCTTAGGTTGTCTGCCAGTGTGTTTTCTTTGCCTGGCAGGAACTGTGCTTGAAGCTCGATTTGCAATTCCAGAGCCATGTTCCAAAGACACATGGCTAGCCTGCATAGGGGGTATGAATGGGTTCCTCCCTGTTTGTTTATGCACCACATTACTGTGGTGTTGTCTGTCCTTATCAATAGCTGGCCTGGATGCAGCAGGTCTTTGAAGGCTATAATAGCATTTATTACTGCTAGCATTTCCTTTTGATTGATGTGTAGGTGCTTTTCCTTTTGGGACCATCTGCACTGAATGCACTGATGTGTCATGTGCGCCCCACAGGCGTAATCTGAGGCATCTGTTGTGATGACTTTACTTGCTTGAGGCTTGCAGAATGGGAGACCTGTGTTTCTTTGGCATGCTTGAGCCCACCACAGAAATTCCTTTTGAAGACATGGAATTAGTGGTATTATTGTTTCCAAACTGTGGCTGTGCTGAGACCATAGTTTTTTTTAGGTACCATTGAAGTTTACTCATATGCAGCTTTGCACATGGGATTAGTAGGATGCAAGATGCCATGAATCCCAGAGCCGGTAGGATTTTCCTTGCAGTCAGCCTAGTGAAAGTAGCCAGTTTTCTGAAGTATTGAGTTAGTTGCCCTTGTTTCTCTGGCATGAGGCAGGCCATCTGGGTGTTTGTATCCAAGTTGGCACCCAGGAAAATTATTGTTTGAGAGGGTATTAGCCTTGATTTCTTTTTGTTGACCGTGCATCCCAGGAAATTCAACAACATAATTACAAAAGCCAGATGTTTCAGAAGTATGGGCTTGCTGTCCGCTTGGATCAGGCAGTCATCCAAATATGGGTATATTTGTATCCCTTGCAGTCTGCAGTAGGCAATTACTGATGCCAGGCATTTCATGAACACTCTGAGTGCAGTAGATAAGCCAAAGGGCAATGCAGAGAATTGATAATGTGTTGAACCTGCAAGAAATCTGAGGTATCTTCTGCCATCTTGTCTGATTGGGACATGCAGGTATGCCTCCTTGAGGTCCAATGTTACCAGCCAAGACTCCTTGCACAGCATGGGAAGAAGCTGCTGTAATGTGAACATCTTGAATTTTGGCACGAGTAAAAATGTATTTAGGATGGATAGGTCCAAAATAGGTCTCCAATCTTTGCCCTTCCTTGGTACCAGGAATAGTCTGGAATGAAAACCTTGACCCTGTTCTTGTGCAGGTACCTCTTGAATAGCTTTCATGTCCATGAGATCTGAAATTTGTTTTTGTGCCTCTGCCCTTTGATTGTGTGGCAGGTTTGGCATGCCTCTCATTTTTGGAAGGGTGTGAAAGTGGAATCTGTAGCCTCTGTCTATAATGTCCAGGATCCATTTGTCTTTTGTGACAATATGCCAATTTTTTGAAAATAATGCCAGTTTTCCACCTAAAGGTGCTGCCATTTGAGCCTTGCTTGGCATGCAAAGGGGAAAGTCATTGGTTCTGCTTTCTGAATGGCTGTGAACTATCCTCACCAGCTCTTTGTGTAGGTACTTGCCATTGTCTGCCTCTAAACGATCCTTGAGATTGCCCTCTACCCCTCGGGCGCCTGTATCTACCTCTTTGGGGTCTGTCTGTGGCTGGAAAGGACCAATTTTTTGAAGGCCAATTTCTACTGAAACATGGAAGTTGTACCTGTAGGAAATCTTTCACTGTTTGCATTGATTTTGCCTTTGCCTCCATTTTCTTTAATACCTCCTCAGCTTTAACACCAAACAATACACCTTTTTGCAGAGGTGCATCCAGAAATTTAGCTTTAACATGATCTGGTAAGGTTTGCTCTTTGAGACAAGCATGTCTACGTATGACTGATCCTGTAACAGCAGCTCTACATGAGGTCTCTAAAGCATCACAACCACATTGCAAGGTATGTTTACCCACTTGTTCTGCACTATGTATCAAATCCTGCAACTCCTTCAATTCTGGTTGTTCAGGTTGTGACATTTTGCTTCTCAACCATGAGAACAGAAACTGTTGGTACTTTAACATATGGAACTGGCAGTTTAATGCCCTCATAGATAAGGTGGCCAAGGTGTACACCTTTTTCCCCCACCTTTCTAAAGCTCTGGAATCCCTCTCTGAAGGTAAAAGATTTTTAGCAGTGGAGGCCTTAATTTCCTTGAGGCCCTGTGAGATAGTTTCTGGGTCAGCCGCATGGCTTTTGTATAGGAATTGGTGTGAGTCAGGAACCCGGTAATACCTGTCAGGCTTGAGTGGAGGCTGGAGGTAAAGAGTCTGGGTTAAGGCAGGACTCCGAATACACATCATCAAGGATATCTAAGACAGGAGATATGGCCAGAGGCCTGTGCTGAGGGAGCAAGAGAAAATCCCTAAGCCTTTTCTTGGAGTCTGAGTACTCTTGGCCTTCCCAGTGGAAGTGTTCCCTCAAGGTATGCAAGGTTTCCCCAAAAGAATAATCCTCAGGGGGGGAGACAGAGGGAATGGACTCCTCTGCATCAGAATCTTCAAAAGGGGAGTATGAATGTTCCTGGTCATCAGAATGTTCTGAAATAATGGAGGCCTGGTCCGAGGAGGGGGATTCTTCCTCCACTCTGGGCCTTTTGTCTGGGGGGCGGGTTGAGAACCCCTGATAAGAGTAATTAAGTCCTCAGCCATTTTGAGCATCTGCTTTTTAGGCATGGGGCCTTGAGAAGGGCCCTGTGGGGTTTGCTTTTTAGTATGCATGGCTGTCAGACTTAGTGAAAGCCTTGATGGAAAAAGAAGAGGAAGGCCTGAAGACACCTTGAGAGGAGGCAGACCTGTCTAAACTCTGAGTTTCACCACCAAGAGTGGCTTCGGTATCTGTAGTCGGGGTGTGGGCCGAAGAGCCTGCGACCTTGGGTACAGAAGATACTGCCAATGAAGTGTCGTCGGTAGTCAGGGGCTGCGTAGGCATCTCGCTGAGAACCGAACCACCTGAAGTCAGCTTTGGCATGGTGTCGGTAGAGGCCGCGGACCTCGTTTGTCAGTCCTTATCAAAACTGGAGTCTGAGTATCCGACGACATTATGTAGTTAAATTTTTTGCCAAAATAGTGCTGGGCGAACTCCGCCCAACGCTTAATGGTGCGTTTGTTGAATGTAGCACAAAAACGACAGGCCGAGACGTCGTGGTCTGGGCCTAAGCAAGGAATGCAGAGGGAATGAAAATCCTTATGCGGTATTTGCTTCCCACATGAAATACAATTATTAACTTTGTCTGACATCGGTCTGAGGCAAGAAATGTTTAGCTTTCAAGAAGACTTCGGTTGCAAGATATTCGTAATCTCAGGAGCTGGCCAACCGGCACCTGCGAACTACTTCTGCTTCGGGTACCACGCGGCAAGAAAGACTGAAGAAAATGGCATCGGCTGGTTCTTTTATACCCCTGTCGCACTGACGTCTGGGAAGAAGCGACGACAACCGACGCCGGACCTAGACTTTGGAATTCGGCTGACAGAGGACCCGCCTGATGGCAGGAAAACCCATCTGTTATGACTGCAGCTGTATGCACGATGAACATCCACCATAATCTGTTCTCTTTGATCTTTACTGCAACTGGAGCTACTTTGGCTTCTGCTCTTATGTCCTTATCTGTTCGTCTGTCCCACAGTGTGCATCCTACCACCATTCTAAGGCACTTCATTTCCTTCACCTCTAGCTTCTTCAGCTGCTCTGCTTTTACTGCCCAAGTTTATGTACCATACAGTAGTATTGGTCCCACCACTTCTTATACACCTTACTTTTCAGCTTCTTTGGCATTCTTATGTTACAAACTTCACCTGAGACTCTATGCCAATTTGCTGCAGCCCCTCTGATTCTAGCTTTGACCTCTTTATTTAGGCTTTCCTTCTCTTCTTCCACCCGTCCCAGATACTTGAAGCTATTTACCTGCTCCACTATCTTCCATTCTATCTCAATTCTCATCTTCTTCTGATTTTCCCAATTTGCTGCTATTGACACTGCCTTACCTGTGCTTAGTTTCATCCCATGTGCCTTCAGTTTTGCATTCCATTCCCCTAACTTTTGCTGAAGTTCTTCCTTAGAGTCTGCCTGTAATGCTACACCATCTGCATACAGCATCTTTCTTGACCTGTCCCCTCCAACCTGTTTGCTAATGAAGTCTATAACCAGTATAAGATAGTCCAACTTTTCCAACTTCCAACCAAAAGTTGGAAATAAACATTTCCAAAAAAAGTGGTTATACATAAAAGGTGATAATAACTATATAAGAAAATGATGCCTTTTGTAATGTAAAGTGCAAATAGCTATGGTACAGGAAGCATATTTGGAGAAAACCAAATGTGAATTTGATCATAGAATCCTAGGGGTTACTAGGCTGTTGGCCCTGGGGCCCTTACAAGCATAGCTAAGAGTTTATCCCCAAAGAAGAAACCTCAGTCAGCACCTGTCACCCCTGTTTATGAGGGACAAAGGTGAACCCCTGGGACAAATTTGTGGTTTCCCATCCACTCATCAAAATTGCACTTGAAGAGGGTCAGCGAGGTACTCTATTTGACATGTATGGGAAGTATATTCCAGAGACGGGGCAGCCTGTGGGAGACAAACCTGTCTCTCAAAACAGGTTTTGTTGATGTTGCATACTAGATATAGGCCTATCGAGTGGGTAGTGCGTGAGGAGTTAGCCTTGCAGATATGGAGCATCTCTAGTAGGGCAGGGTCCGAAATTGCCTTGTAGGCGAGACACAGATCACCTCTAAGCAATCTGTATGATACAGAGTAAAGTGATAGTGATTTGAGCCTGTCCACATAGAACAAGCGTTGGAGGCTATGGATTTGCTTTGTGAGGTATTACTGTGGCCTTTCCAGTTGTTGCATGTGTTTGGAGAGGTGCATACCAAACGGGGCAGTATACTCAATTATGAGTCTAATGAGGGAGGAGTACAGAGAGGTAATAACCTCCTTTTTCAGGATGCAATCCCTTTACTTATGAGATGAACCAAGTAAAAGGCTTTTCTGACCACTGCCGCCACATGATGGTCGAATGTGCGATTGTTGTCAACCTGTGTACCCAGGTCTGTCACCATGGTTTGTGTGTTTAGGGGGTTGCCGTTGATGTGGCAATCAGTAGGGGCTGTGTTTTTGCCAAGTGGTATGATAATACATTTTTTTGTGTTTAACTTAAGGCCATGACTTTGGTACCAGTTATTTGTAGCTGCGAGACCCTCTTGCAATATGTTAATATCATTTGGGGGGGGGTCAATGACACCACCCAACTTACAGTCATCTGCAAACTTGGTCAGCCACAGGCCCTTTGTCTTTGCCTGGACCTCTGAAAAGTAGATGCCAAACAGTAGGGGGTCTGAGGACAGATCACTGGGGAACACCACTAGGGACAGGTCTGCTATCGGAGGTGGTGGTGCCTATTCTTTACCTTGTGGGTCCTATCTGTAAGCCAGTTGGCCACCCATCTGAAGAGATAGGGATTAACACTGAGTTGTGTTAGCTTTTCAATGAAGACTAAGTGGGGGGTTATGTCAAAGGCTTTGGCCAGGTCAAAGTAAGCTGTATGTGCTGACTTTCCCTCATCCAGAGCCTTGGTGGTAGTCTCAAAGAAGTCAGCTAGGTTCAATAGACAATATCTGCCCCTGATGAATCCAAATTGGGAGGGGATGAGTGTTTGGAAATTGTCTATGTCCTTGTTTATGAAATCGATAATAATACACTCCATGGCTTTACAGATCAGACTTGTTAAGCTAATGGGGCAATAGTTTCCTGGGTCAGTAATGGCACCACCTTTGTGCAACGGGATGACAATGGCAGTTCTCCATTCTCCTGGAATGAAGCATTTAATTAGGCTGTGATTGAATAGGGTGCTCGATGGTGAAGCCAGTTCTTGCTGGAGATGGTGCAGAACACAGCCTGGGATATTATCAGGTCCCATGGAAGCTGTGTTCTTTGCCTTGGATAGGACCTCTAACACATGATCTATGGAGATGAGAGGTGTGGGACAAGTATCGGGGATGTCAACTGGGCCTTTGGAGGATAATAAGGGGGTGAAGTTTGCACTGAAACTATCAGCTAGCAGGTTGGCTAAGTTGGTAGGATCAGTGTAAGTGGTACCATTAAGTACTAATTCAGAACAAACTGTCACTTTGTCATGGAAGTTCCTAACGTAACTGAAGGACTTGTGGTTTCCCTTTGTTTCAGAGGTTAGTTTCAACTCATAATTAGCTTTGGAGTTTTTCACTAGTGATCTAATTTGCTTGTTGAGGTGGAGGAGGGAGATTTTCAGATTTAGGATTTGTTCCTTTTTACCCTTGAACAACAGTTTCTTCCTTTTGTTGTAAAGCCCGTAGAGGATGTCCACCAGACAGGTTTGTGTTTCCTTGAGTAGCAGGTTTTAGTTCTGTTGGGTATGGCTGAGTCCATGCAGTTGTACAGGTGCTTGTATACTGCACTGGCATACTGTTGAACATAGTTGTCTGCATCCTCTGAGGGGGGTGGTGGTATTAAGCTGCTGGTACCCTCCCTTAGGAGGATGTAGTTAGCTTTGGGGAGGGGTTGGGGTATGGCTGGGGAGGGGTTGGGTGGGATAGAAACTTCAAATGAGGCAGACTGATAATCTGATCTTACCACAGAAGAACATATTATGGGAGTGGTGCAGCAGTCACCCATGTTGGTGAGAACCAAGTCCAGTATGTTATCTCCTCTTGTGGGGTGGTCTAGTGCGTTAGAGTTCATGAAGTCAAGGATTCATTGGGTGAGTGCATTAGTGCAGGAATAGTTCACCCAGTCTATGGTGGGGTAGTTGAAGTCACCAAGGATCAGGGTGTTAGAGGGTACCTTGATGGAGTCAAGTAGGTCCAAGTAGGAGGAGTGGGTGTCCTGAGACATGGAGGGGGTTCTATAGCTGGCTATAACTTGGATAGGTGTCTTGCCAACTTGTCAGTTGCACCTGGACTAATTCCAGTGCATCATGCTGGTAAACTGGTCTGGAGGTATGCCTGTCTTTAATGAAGATAGAGACTCCACCATCCTTCGTCTTTCCAACTTCATTTTGTGAGGTATAGCCTAGTAAGGCGGGGGTGCTCCCCACAGCCCTGGACGTTTCCATGACTGTACAGACATCGGCATCTTCCAGTGTGAGGAGAGCCTCCAGTGAGTGCATTTCCAGATTAAGGCTCCTAGCACTGAGAAGCATGACCTTCAATTTGCTTTATAAAGAATGTTTTCAGGATGGTTAGTCAATGGAATACTTGGGACAATGGAAAGCAGGAGTACTTATATTAATTGCAAGTGGAGATCCAGTAATGATGGAAGAGGGGGGGGGGGACAATAACGGAAGTTATACAGTACTTAGGGGGCTACTGCCAAGGGTGGAAGATTACAATGGCCTGCATTTATGTTCCACATAAAACTGCTATACTGGAGCTTAAGAAAATTCTGGGAGAAATAATCAGCTTTCAGCAGAGAACATTACTTATAGTCGGGGACTGGAATGTGGTCTGCAACATTGAAGGTGTGTCTCGGGGGCCCAGAAGGGAAAAATAACAAAACAGGATAAATTTTTTTGAAGACATTTATAAAAATGTTTGACATGGAAGATGTGAATCCAGTATTAGGAGTTCAGAGTGAATTTACATATTATTCTCCAAGATACAAAATCTACTCTAGGCTAGATAGAATTTAGATGTCAGAGAAATATGTGAACTTAATTGAAGGTTTTGAAATGCACACACTATTTCAAATCATGCACCAACAAAAATTAAAATAAAAACTCAAAGAAATGAAATAAAAATGAGACACTTGCACTTTCCCACCTGTCTGTTGAAAAGAGAGGAATTTAAGGAATGGTTTTTGGAAATTATTCAGGAGCTATTAGACATGACAGAAATTTATTCTGAAAATACAGCTAGGGAGTGGGATAAAAGTAAAGTGGAGTTTAAACTAGAGTGGAAATAAAGGAAATAGAGATGTGGTTAAGAAGTAACAAACTATGTAGCAGGAATGACAAATGTTAAAATATTGCAAACTAAGGGGAATCCCACAGAACAAGAAGAGGAGCAACTGCACAATGCCAAACAGAAAATAAGGGATTACCTTAATAATGTGCATGGGTTTAGAAATATTGTTAAGCAACTGTTTTTAATAACTTTAGAGCACAAAAACTTTTAGCATAGCAACCCAGGCTACAGACAGTGGAAAGGGCTGTCACCAAGCTTAAAGGAGCCTAGAACAGAGAAGATAACAAGAAATCTTGTAGAAGTTTTAGACATATTTTGGAAATTATGAAATTCTGTATAAAGCAGAGAAATATGGAAATCAAGAAAAGGTACAACTGGAAATGTTTATGTAAAAATGAAATATGCCAAGGTCAGAGATAGATGAGACTCAATTAATAGGATAGGAGGAAATGAGATAAAAATGGTTATGTATAACCAATCCACAGGAAAGTCCCCAGGAGTAGATGGCATTGCTGTGGAAGTTTGAAATCTAGGAGGAAAAACTGAAAGAGCTGGAAGGTTTTGTTTAACAGTATTTTACGAGGAGGATAAGTACTAGCATCCTGGAAGAAAGCGGTGGTAGCTGTAAAACCTAAAGAAAATATACATACATCAGATCCAACTTCATACAGGCCCATTTTAATATTAAACCATGATTATAAAGTGTTTATATCTATAATGGCTAAAAGAATGGCAAACATGATGCTAAAATTGATAGATATGGATTAGTGTGATTTTGCAGAGGGGAAATAAATATTTGACAACATTAACAGAACACTGATGCTCCAGAGGGAAGCAGAATATAAAAAAATACCA